>NC_135326.1:11600496-11644097 GCF_048772815.1 Callospermophilus lateralis | reverse complement strand
AAGAAGAATGAGAAAGAAGAAATGAGAAGAAGAAGAAGAAGAACACGAAGAAGAATGAGAAGAAGAAGAAAGAATGAAGAAGAAGAATGACTCCTCCTCCATCCTCCTCCATTCTCCTCCTCCTCCTCCATCTCCTCCTCCTCCTCCTCCATCTCCTCCTCCTCCTCCTCCATCTCCTCCTCCTTCTCCATCTCCTCCTCCTCCTCCTCCTCCATCTCCTCCTCCTCCTCCTCCATCTCCTCCTCCTCCTCCATCTCCTCCTCCTCCTCCTCCCTCTCCTCCTCCTCCTCCTCCTCCATCTCCTCCTCCTCCTCCTTCTCCTCCATCTCCTCCTCCTCCTCCTCCATCTCCTCCTCCTCCTTCTCCTCCATCTCCTCCATCTCCTCCTCCTCCTCCATCTCCTCCATCTCCTCCTCCTCCTCCATCTCCTCCTCCTCCTCCTCCCCCTCCTCCTCCCCCTCCTCCTCCTCCTCTCCCTCTCCCTCCTTTCTGGCTTTCGTGAGCTGAGCACCATCCACCCACCATGATGAAGTTCTATGGATCAAATTGTGATCCATCCCCAAACTCATCTGTTGAAGCACTGATTCTCAATGGGGTGATATCTGAAGGTGGGTCTTTTGGTAATTAGGTTTAAATGAGGTCACGAGGGTGGGTCTCCATGATGGAAATAGAGGTCCAGTCCCTGGTGGCCGACTCCATGGCTCTGGCCCCAGGGGAGCAGAACAAGATGGCGGCAGGGCCTGGAGGAGGAGAGCAGCTCAGGACAGGGCACCAGGGAGCAGAGAGAGCTCTGTCACCAGGGACAGGACAGAGACCCCAAAGGCACAGCCCAGGGACCCCCTCCTCCAGCCACACCCCACCTGCTGCAGTCACCACCCAGAGAGTCCATCCAAGTGGATTAATCCAGTACTGGTCTACACCCAGTGAGTCCATCCAAGTGGATTAATCCACTGATCATGGAACGAGTCTGGAGGATCGTAATCTGGTCATTTCACCTCTAAGCCTTCTTGCCTTGTCTGACACCTGGACCTTTAGGGGACATGTCATACCTACGCCATGAGGGGCACCAATGTCACAGGATCGTGTGCTTGTCATTGAGGACATTGGGACATGGATGGGCACATCGTCCGGACAGAGTCGGACCCCCTGAGCTCCCGGCTGGGCGCTGGGACCTGACCTTCCTGGGCCATGTGCCCTCATCCTGAAACGGACGGGGGTCAAACCAGGTGAGCCTCGGAGCCGCCGGGATTTCAAGCGCACCCTGGACGGGGTGAGCGGAGCCCAGGGGAGACCGGGGCACGTTCCACCTCAGTCCTGTCCGTGGTGCCGGATGCACAGTTGCTTGCTCAAGCGTCCGGCCGCCTTCTGTCCCAGTTGAGCCTGTCTAACTCGATTAGGGTCATCCCTCCAGGATGCCCTGCTGCAGAGGGCCCTGCTCTCCCGAGCTGCCCTTCCTGGGATGAGAGGCAGGTAAAGGCGGGGACCGTCCACAGGCGGGGGGTCTCCACCTCCACGGGACGGTCCCACTCTATTTCCCCACGGGACCCGGCGTCCACTCCACGTGACGGGTATCTTGGGACCCCAGTGGGTGAGGGGCTCTGCGCTTCCCATTTTCTGTGACAAAACCCCTGAGAGAAATAGAGTTAAAGAGACGAAAGGTTTCCAGTGGCTCACGGTTGGAGGGCTCCATGGGTCTGAGCCTGAGGTGAGGCAGAACATCATGGCGGATGGGTGTGGTGTAGACCAGCAGCTGAGCTTGGGGGCAGCTGTGGAACGGACAGAGAGAGGAAGGGTCCAGACGAAGATACACCCACCCACGGCAGGTCCACTTTGACTCTCCCTTTATTTTATTTTTGGATTCCTGCTAAGAAGGAGCTAGATTTGAGAGTAGAAAAAAAAAAAAAAGACCAGTGTGGACGTGTTCCGGATTCTTCTCCCCCAGCGGAGACAGGACCGACTCCCCTCTCCCCGCCAGGATGAGCCAAGAGGCCCTCCCCTTCTCTCTCATGCCCCAAATTCCTGCTAAGAGGATTTCTTCTGAGCTCCTCTAAGACGATTCCCCGTGGCCCGTGAGTCATCATGGATGGCTGGACGCTGCGCTCCGCCGGAGCTGCTGCGGATCCGGCGAGCTCTCCTTTCTTCGCTCCAGGGCAGAAGGATGACTCCACAAGAGACAGCTGAGACATAAACTCAAGGTGGCAGCGACCTTCTGAGCGGCTCAGAATAAACGTCAACACCAAGGGGACCTGTTGGCATGTCACTGTCTCTTTCAACCCGTGTGGGGTCATCTATTTTCTGGATCAGCATCTCCCCTGTGGTTTCTGGGGGATGAGTGTTTAAGGGAACGGCACGGAGCCGTGAAATCTGCAGCAGCTCCGTTCTTTAGCGCGGAGAAAGGGTTTTCTCAGCCTTGGCACCATCAGCTCGGGGGGACGGTCTGTCCTGTGCATCATGGGGACATGTAGCAGCGTCTCTGGTCTCTACCTGATAGATGTTACTAGAACATGCCTCAACATTTTTTTAAATCTTTTTTTTTTGTAAATTTTAATGGATTTTATTTTTAGGAAAATTTTATTTTCACCTCCAAATCGAGTAGAAAGTACTGAGACTACCCACACACCCCGAACCCTTGCGATAGCACAGCCTCCTCCATCACCAACATCCCCTCCGTTTCCCCGTTACAATGGACGGACGCACATTGGCATCTCCATGTACCCAAAGTCGACCTCTCCGCGGAGTGACCTCCCGATGTTGTATGTTCTGTGGGTTCCGACTACCGCACGGTGGCCCGTGTGCGCCACGATGGTCTCCCCAGCACCCACGGCCACCAGGGATCTCCTCAAAATGGCGCCACAATCGCCCACCCGCCGAGCCTCTGGGACACTCTGTTGTCATGGCGTTGGGACGACTCAGTCGACTGAGGGTGCAGGGCTGGAGTCCTGTCCTTCTCGCTGGCCACTGGCTGGGGGTCATTCTCATTCTCTGGAGCCCGCCCTCAGGTACTGGACCAGTGGTTCCCGCCGTGGCTCTTCATGGAACACGGTGGCCTCTTTCGCTCTCCAAAACCAGAATCTGCTGGATGCCGCCACCGTTTCTCTCACGCCATCTCTCCCGGAAACCTGTGGAATACGCTCTGGGTTCTAGTGGGGGACGGCCGACCCCCTGTCTGTGGAAGTCCCTCCGTGGGTCGGGGTGCACCGTGCTACCCGTTATCCAACCGCCCTGCAACACCCTCGGCCTCGCCCTTCCCATCCGCTAGAGACCACTGGTCTACTTTCTTCCGCTTCTTGACCCCCTGCCCACCAAAGAGAACACGGAGGAAGAGTTGACCTGGGCCCATGGTGTCTGAGGTCCAGTCCCTGGTGGCCGACTCCATGGCTCTGGCCCCAGGGGAGCAGAACAGGATGGCGGCAGGGCCTGGAGGAGGAGAGCAGCTCAGGACAGGGCACCAGGGAGCAGAGAGAGCTCTGTCACCAGGGACAGGACAGAGACCCCAAGGCACAGCCCAGGGACCCCCTCCTCCAGCCACACCACCTGCTGCAGTCACCACCCAGTGAGTCCATCCAAGTGGATTAATCCACTATTAGTCTACACCCAGTGAGTCCATCCAAGTGGATCAATCCACTATTAGTCTACACCCAGAGAGTCCATCCAAGTGGATCAATCCACTATTAGTCTACACCCAGAGAGTCCATCCAAGTGGATTAATCCACTTTTAGTCTACACCTCTCCTAACCCACCCATTTCAAGTGGATTGAATTCTGTCAGAAAGGGCATCTTCTCTGACCACCCACCAGAGGGAGGCCACTGTCACGAGTTCCTCCAGATTTCGCAGGGGACACGGGGTGTTTTTAGGGTCTTTAACAAGTAGAACAAGTCACAGTGGATTTGAAAACTCATACGCGTCAATGCTCCTTGGGAGTTTCCATTTGTGGGAGGGAGGTGTAGACAGTTCCCCAAATCGGTGCCCTGTTCTGCTTCCGGTTTCTTCTAGTATTTCCGACCTCCTTCCCCATTCCGGTTCGGCCTTGGAAGCGAGTAACCCCGAATTCAATCGGGGAGCCGGTGCACACCCGTGATTCCAGCAACTCAGGAGGCTGAGGCAGGAGGATCCCAAGGTGAAGGCCAGCCTCAGCCACTCACTGAAACCCGAAGCCACGAAGCAAGACTCGGCCTCAAAGTAAAATAAAATAAAACCATCGGGGCTTGACCCACTTGTAGAGCACCCCTGTAACCCGCTGATCCCAGGGAATGGCGGACTCCCAAATAGGATGGGGCGCTCCTCCAGTGTGTACAGGGAGCAGGTCACCCCTGGGCAGGACCCTGCGACCTCCCCTGGAGCAGGTCCTGGGATGCACGGGAAGGAGGGTTTTTTTTGGGGGGACGAGGAGGGTTGACCACAGGGCCCCTCGACCCCTGAGCCCCCTCCCCAGCCCTATTTTGCATTTTATTTAGAGACAGGGTCTCCCTGAGTTGCTCAGGGCCTCCCTTTGGCGGAGGCTGGCTTTGACCTCACGATCCTCCTGCCTCAGCCTCCCCAGCTCCGGGAAGGGCAGGCCCTTTGCTGCGCAGCTCGGGCCTCGCGGGGCGCATGCGTTGCGCTCAGGCGGTGACCGGGGCTCCTCTGGGGCTTGGAAGCACCTGCCACTCGGCGCCGGCTTTGCCAGGTCCTCCCCAGGGCGACATCCTCATGCACGGCTCTGCTAACCGTATGGATCGCCCCCTGCAGCGCAGCCCCGGGGATTTCCCGCGAACTCCGGGCCCCAGAGCGCATTTCCTCGTCGGCGCAGGATCTACAGCTGGTTCCGGAGAAGGTGGAATCCGGGCCGCGGGCCAGACGCCATCCCTGGTGTCCCCAGGGCTCTACCCGAGAGCACAGGCCGGAGCTGGATGGCTGCTCGGGTTTCCTGCCTGTTCCGAGCTGCACGCCCTGGACTTTCTGAGATGGACTTATTCCTCTTAGCCTCCTGGTCTCTCCTTCCATCTGTTTTCCTGCAAATGCCATCGTTTCATTCTTCTTCACGGCCGAGTAGTACTCCAGAGTGCAGAGAGACCACAGTTCTTGACAGAAATGGATGTCCACTGACGGGCCCCTGAGCTGGTTCCGTAGTCTGGCTACTGTGAACTGTGCCGCTGCGAACCTGGGTGTGTGCAGGGGGTCACTGCAGCAAGAGGACTTGGATTTTTTTCAGGATCAGTTCTGGGTCACAGGGTGGTTCCAGGCCTGGCGGGTGCTATTGGCCTTCTGGGTGGCGCCATTCTGGTGACAGGAAATCAATGATAGCAGCTCCACTCACAGTAGCTAAAGTGTGGAACCAACCAGGTGCCCTCCAATACAGGAATGAACAAAGAGACTGTGGTATATCGACACCGTGGAATATTACTCAGCCACGAAGAGGAACGGAATGATGGCATTTGCTGGAAAATGGATGGCGCTGGGGACTGTCCTGCTAAGTGACATAAGCCAATCCCCCAAAATCAAAGGCCCTGGGTTCTCCCTGATCTGTGGGTGTTAATTCACAATAAGGGGGGGCACTAGGGGAGAATAGAGGGGCTTTGGATGAGGCAGAGGGGAGTGAGGGAGGGGTGGGAAGGACAGTAGAGTGTCCCTGTGGTGGGACAGCAACGCTCAGCTGTCACTATGCAAAATCGGGCTGAGGATGGGGCTCAGGCTGATGAGGGTCCCCGAGTTCAATCCCTGGTACCCCAGCTCCAAAAAAAAAAGGGGAAAATAAAAATCAAAAAGGCTGGGGACGTGGCTCTCAGGGGAATAAAAAAGACCCGGACCTTGTGTCCACTCTGAACGCGCGCAGGGACTTCTCTCTTTTCCCTGAGCAATGCGGGATGGCCCCTGGGCACCCAGTGGTCCCTTTGTGGATGGCTTCTTCGAGGTGATTTAAAGCATAAAGGGGGATTTGTGCACGTGGCCTGCGATCAGCAGCCCCACTGGGTCACCGAGGGGACTCCGGCCTCTGCCCCGGCTGGCCTCCCCGGGGAGTCTCCGAGCCAGTATCCTCGGGGACGACTGTATGTGGGGGCAGCTGTGCCCCCAAATCACAGGGTGGTCTGGGTCTGAAGGGGCTGGGACCCCCCTGTCCCCGTGCTTTCTAACGAATTTCTCATGACACCTGGAGCTAGTCGCGCGGCTCGCGGGGAGGCGCTGGGAGACAGCTGCGGAGCCGCTGGGGACGTCTGGGGAACACCCACCCCCCCGCCTCGGGTGACATTTCCTGCTGGCTCTGCTCCTGGCTTCCCCGGGAGCCGCAGCCTGGCTCGGTTCCGCCTGTGAACGGAGCATCCATCGCGCTGCAGGCGGGAGCTTCCTGGAGCCTGGGACCCGAGCCACGTCCCCAAGGGAGCTGCTGACGGTGTGGCCCAGATCCTGTGTCACGTGCAAAAACAGAGGACAGGGACCGGGATTCAGGAGCTCATTTAGGGACCCGGGAGTGACAGCACCCGGCTGCAGGATCTCATGACGGCCGGCCACCCAGCTGGGCCTGGTGACAGCCTCCGACACCCGTTGCTTTTGACAGCGCTCAGCTGTCACTCACGTGCAGCGAGACACACTTGCAAAAATGTTTTGCATTGTCACTTTTTTGGGGGGGGGGCGGAGGGGAGCGGTGTGCAGACCCCAGGGGGTAGGAGTTGATGACTTTGGTGCGAGGTGACCAGGGACGGTGGCCCACACCTCTCAGCCAGCGGCTCTCGGGAGGCTGAGGCAGGAGGATCGAGAGTTCAGAGCCAGCCTCAGCCAAAGGGAGGCCTAAGCAGCTCAGGGAGACCCTGTCCCTAAATAAAATGCCAAACAGGGCTGGGGACGGGGCTCGGGGGCTGGACCTGACCAGGCGACAGACCCGATTAAATAAAGCAGACCAGGGGGACCCTGGCCACCCGGGCACCTGTGTCACCAGACGAAGGAAAGGCTCACCACCCACCGCTCCCTCCCGCGTCCCCAACGTGCCCAAAGGAGATTGCAGCTGCCACCGCGCTCTCCCCGGGGGCTGGCGGCGGTGACAGCTGAAATGACCGGCTGGGCTGCAGCGGCTTCCCGGGAAGCAGAGACATGAATTAAGCCCCAGATGCGGCCCAGGTGACAACCAGCCTCCCTCGCGGGGGACACGAAGATGACATTTTCTCTGGATTCTGCTCGGAGCAGAAGAGAATCGCTGTCCACGGGACGACCTCGCCAAGGGTCCAGCAGGGACCCCTGGGGGCAGAGGCCGGCGAGCCAAGGTCAGGTGGCTCCTTCCTCCCCTCCCCCCCGCGGGGTGCATCTGACAGGGACGTCCTTGTGCAGCCAAGCAGTGCCCAGCTGGGTCCTAGGCTGCCCACCCCACAGAGGCCTGTCACTGTCCCTTCACATCAATCACAGAAAAAGATGAAAAAATAAAAATCTCTGTAGCTGGGCACCTGTCACCCCAGCGGCTTGGGAGGCCGAGGCCGGAGGATGGCACGTTGGAGGCCGCCCTGAGCAACTTAGCGAGGCCCTAAAGCAACTTGGCGAGACCCTGTCTCTAAAGAAAAGAATAAAAAGGGCTGGGGACGTGGCTCAGGGCTTAGGGACCTGGGTTCAGTCCCCAGGGCCAGGAAAAGAGAGAGAGAGAGAGAGAGAGAGATCTGCCTGGTGAAGGTCGGAGCTGGAGAGTATTATGCTGCCCAGAACAAGCCCAAAGAGTCCAAGGTCGGACCTTGTCCCTCCTGCGCGGAAGCCACAGCGCGACGGGGGAGGAGAAAGGTGGGGGATCCCAGGGAAACAGAAGGGACATGGGTGGATGGAAGAAGGGACCCAGGGGAGGGAGAAGGGGTGGGGAAAGGGGGGAGGGTGGAATCCAAGGGCCAAAGTATGCGACATGCATATATGAAGGGCCCACGTGACCCGGCCTTGTGCACAGCTGTGACACCAAGAGAAAAATCACGGCCAACAGCCCAGAGAGCAGCCCAGAGGGGAAGGGAGTGGTCTGAGATGGGAGGGGGACGGACCTGGGGATGAGACGGCCGTCCTGCGTGATGACGTGGAGCACGGAGATGAGAGGCCCGTCCTGCGTGATGCGTGATGACGTAAAGCTCGGATATGAGATGCCCGTCCTGCGTGATGCGTGATGACGTAAAGCTCGGATATGAGATGCCCGTCCTGCGTGATGCGTGATGACGTAAAGCTCGGATATGAGATGCACGTCCTGCGTGATGCGGGATGACATAGGGCTCGGATGAATTCCCGTCCTGGTGATGTCAAGCACGGCTATGAGATTCCCGTCCTACGCGCTGCAGGATGACGTAAGCACGGAGATGAGATTCTAGTTCTGATTGATGCGTGATGACGTCAAGATCGGGTATGCGATGCCTGCCCTGTGTGATGCGTGATGCGTGATGACGTCAAGATGGGATATGAGATTCCAGTCCTGCGTGGTACGTGATGACGTCAAGCGCGGAGATGAGATGCCCGTCCTGCGTGATGACGTCGAAGCACCCGCTGACAGGGGTCTGCAGAGTCCAGCGAAGGGGAAAAGAAAACGAAAGAAAATGAAAGAAGAGAAAAGGGGAGAAATGGGGAGAAAAGGGCTTTGTGAGGAAGAGAGGCGGGAAGGGGCGTCGCCGGCCACTGCGCATGCGTGGACCTCACCGAGGGGAGGGCACAGCCAAGGCGCAGGCTCCGGGGGCCCCAGGCACAGCAGGGACGACTGTATACAGACCCCTCTGACCCCTGGGCACAGACCACGCACAGCAGGGACGACTGTATACAGACCCCTCTGACCCCTGGACCACGCACAGCAGGGACGACTGTATACAGACCCCTCTGACCCCTGGGCACAGACCACGCACAGCAGGGACGACTGTATACAGACCCCTCTGACCCCTGGACCACGCACAGCAGGGACGACTGTATACAGACCCCTCTGACCCCTGGGCACAGACCACGCACAGCAGGGACGACTGTATACAGACCCCCTCTGACCCCTGGGCACAGACCACGCACAGCAGGGACGACTGTATACAGACCCCTCTGACCCCTGGGCACAGACCACGCACAGCAGGGACGACTGTATACAGACCCCTCTGACCCCTGGACCACGCACAGCAGGGACGACTGTATACAGACCCCTCTGACCCCTGGGCACAGACCACGCACAGCAGGGACGACTGTATACAGACCCCCTCTGACCCCTGGACACAGACCACGCACAGCAGGGACGACTGTATACAGACCCCTCTGACCCCTGGACCACGCACAGCAGGGACGACTGTATACAGACCCCCTCTGACCCCTGGGCACAGACCACGCACAGCAGGGACGACTGTATACAGACCCCTCTGACCCCTGGGCACAGACCACGCACAGCAGGGACGACTGTATACAGACCCCTCTGACTCCTGGGCACAGACCACGCACAGCAGGGACGACTGTATACAGACCCCTCTGACCCCTGGACCACGCACAGCAGGGACGACTGTATACAGACCCCCTCTGACCCCTGGACCACGCACAGCAGGGACGACTGTATACAGACCCCTCTGACCCCTGGACCACGCACAGCAGGAACGACTGTATACAGACCCCCTCTGACCCCTGGGCACAGACCACGCACAGCAGGGACGACTGTATACAGACCCCTCTGACCCCTGGACCACGCACAGCAGGGACGACTGTATACAGACCCCCTCTGACCCCTGGGCACAGACCACGCACAGCAGGGACGACTGTATACAGACCCCTCTGACTCCTGGGCACAGACCACGCACAGCAGGGACGACTGTATACAGACCCCCTCTGACCCCTGGACCACGCACAGCAGGGACGACTGTATACAGACCCCCTCTGACCCCTGGACCACGCACAGCAGGGACGACTGTATACAGACCCCTCTGACCCCTGGACCACGCACAGCAGGGACGACTGTATACAGACCCCTCTGACCCCTGGGCACAGAGGACGCACAGCAGGGACGACTGTATACAGACCCCTCTGACTCCTGGGCACAGACCACGCACAGCAGGGACGACTGTATACAGACCCCCTCTGACCCCTGGACCACGCACAGCAGGGACGACTGTATACAGACCCCTCTGACCCCTGGGCACAGACCACGCACAGCAGGGACGACTGTATACAGACCCCTCTGACCCCTGGGCACAGACCACGCACAGCAGGGACGACTGTATACAGACCCCTCTGACCCCTGGACCACGCACAGCAGGGACGACTGTATACAGACCCCTCTGACCCCTGGGCACAGACCACGCACAGCAGGGACGACTGTATACAGACCCCCTCTGACCCCTGGACACAGACCACGCACAGCAGGGACGACTGTATACAGACCCCTCTGACCCCTGGACCACGCACAGCAGGGACGACTGTATACAGACCCCCTCTGACCCCTGGGCACAGACCACGCACAGCAGGGACGACTGTATACAGACCCCTCTGACCCCTGGGCACAGACCACGCACAGCAGGGACGACTGTATACAGACCCCTCTGACTCCTGGGCACAGACCACGCACAGCAGGGACGACTGTATACAGACCCCTCTGACCCCTGGACCACGCACAGCAGGGACGACTGTATACAGACCCCCTCTGACCCCTGGACCACGCACAGCAGGGACGACTGTATACAGACCCCTCTGACCCCTGGACCACGCACAGCAGGAACGACTGTATACAGACCCCCTCTGACCCCTGGGCACAGACCACGCACAGCAGGGACGACTGTATACAGACCCCTCTGACCCCTGGACCACGCACAGCAGGGACGACTGTATACAGACCCCCTCTGACCCCTGGGCACAGACCACGCACAGCAGGGACGACTGTATACAGACCCCTCTGACTCCTGGGCACAGACCACGCACAGCAGGGACGACTGTATACAGACCCCCTCTGACCCCTGGACCACGCACAGCAGGGACGACTGTATACAGACCCCCTCTGACCCCTGGACCACGCACAGCAGGGACGACTGTATACAGACCCCTCTGACCCCTGGACCACGCACAGCAGGGACGACTGTATACAGACCCCTCTGACCCCTGGGCACAGAGGACGCACAGCAGGGACGACTGTATACAGACCCCTCTGACTCCTGGGCACAGACCACGCACAGCAGGGACGACTGTATACAGACCCCCTCTGACCCCTGGACCACGCACAGCAGGGACGACTGTATACAGACCCCTCTGACCCCTGGACCACGCACAGCAGGGACGACTGTATACAGACCCCTCTGACCCCTGGGCACAGAGGACGCACAGCAGGGACGACTGTATACAGACCCCTCTGACTCCTGGGCACAGACCACGCACAGCAGGGACGACTGTATACAGACCCCCTCTGACCCCTGGACCACGCACAGCAGTGACGACTGTATACAGACCCCTCTGACCCCTGGGCACAGACCACGCACAGCAGGGACGACTGTATACAGACCCCCTCTGACCCCTGGACCACGCACACCAGGGACGACTGTATACAGACCCCTCTGACCCCTGGGCACAGACCACGCACAGCAGGGACGACTGTATACAGACCCCTCTGACCCCTGAACACAGACCACACACAGCAGGGACGACTGTATACAGACCCCTCTGACCCCTGGACACAGACCACGCACACCAGGGACGACTGTATACAGACCCCTCTGACGCCTGGGCACAGACCACACACAGCAGGGACGACTGTATACAGACCCCTCTGACCCCTGGACACAGACCACGCACACCAGGGACGACTGTATACAGACCCCTCTGACCCCTGGGCACAGAGGACGCACAGCAGGGACGACTGTATACAGACCCCCTCTGACTCCTGGGCACAGACCACGCACAGCAGGGACGACTGTACACAGACCCCTCTGACCCCTGAACACAGACCACACACAGCAGGGACGACTGTATACAGACCCCTCTGACCCCTGGACACAGACCACGCACACCAGGGACGACTGTATACAGACCCCTCTGACCCCTGGGCACAGAGGACGCACAGCAGGGACGACTGTATACAGACCCCTCTGACCCCTGGGCACAGACCACGCACAGCAGGGACGACTGTATACAGACCCCTCTGACCCCTGGGCACAGACCACGCACAGCAGGGACGACTGTATACAGACCCCTCTGACCCCTGGGCACAGACCACGCACAGCAGGGACGACTGTATACAGACCCCTCTGACCCCTGAACACAGACCACACACAGCAGGGACGACTGTATACAGACCCCTCTGACCCCTGGACACAGACCACGCACACCAGGGACGACTGTATACAGACCCCTCTGACGCCTGGGCACAGACCACGCACAGCAGGGACGACTGTATACAGACCCCTCTGACCCCTGGACACAGACCACCCACAGCAGGGACGACTGTATACAGACCCCTCTGACGCCTGGGCACAGACCACGCACAGCAGGGACGACTGTATACAGACCCCTCTGACCCCTGGACACAGACCACGCACACCAGGGACGACTGTATACAGACCCCTCTGACCCCTGGGCACATGGCACCCACACCAGGGACGACTGTATACAGACCCCCTCTGACCCCTGGGCACAGACCACGCACAGCAGGGACGACTGTATACAGACCCCCTCTGACCCCTGGGCACAGACCACGCACAGCAGGGACGACTGTATACAGACCCCTCTGACCCCTGGGCACAGACCACGCACAGCAGGAACGACTGTATACAGACCCCTCTGACCCCTGGGCACAGACCACGCACAGCAGGGACGACTGTATACAGACCCCCTCTGACCCCTGGGCACAGACCAAGCACAGCAGGGACGACTGTATACAGACCCCCTCTGACCCCTGGGCACAGCAGGGACGACTGTATACAGACCCCCTCTGACCCCTGGACCACGCACAGCAGGGCCGACTGTATACAGAACCCTCTGAACGTGTTGTTCCCAAGGCCAGGGGTGGGATTCCCAGGTGAGGAACCAGACACACAGCGTGGACCCTGTTGGCGGAAAGAGAAGCCGCTGTCACGGCGGCCTGAGTCCCAGGATGCCACCAACCTCTTGCGGGAGGAAGGCAGGTGTCATCTCATACGTGAGCCCAGGGGTCCCCCAAGGTCCCATCCCATGTTCGAGGACCCGCCCGAGGCAGGGGGCCGTCCCCTGGATCCTGTCCCCGAGGGACCGCAGGTTCGTGCTCTGTCTTGGGGACACTGAGGACACGGGAAACAGGAACAGGGCTCAGCCGTTCCCTGGAGGCCCCCGGGGTCGCGAGCTCCGGGCTCTGGGCTCCTCCGTGTCCCCCGTCTGTGCCTTTGGACCAGGAGCCGGTGGCTCTTCCCCCAGCTCCAACATCCACGCGGTTTTCCATCTGCCGCAGCCACACGGCGGCCACCCATCCACCCTCCCTGTCTCCAGAAATAGAGCCGCTCCAGGGAGACGCTCGGTGACAGGAGGGGACGGCGGGGGACCTCAGTCAACAGGCGGCCAGATCTCACGGTGCCTGAGCAGATCCAGCCCAGAATAATCCACGTTCCTCGGCTTCGGGCATTTTTTTTTTCTAATTTTGCTCCAAATGAAAACTTCACTGAATTCAAAGAAAATAAACAGCAGCAGCCGAACTCGGGGCCCAACGTCGCAGAATTAGAATCCGATAAAGAAAATGTCAGTAAATAAAACTCGTCCCCCATGCGACGGCCCAAGTCCCCCTTGAGAGGTCCCGGGTGTCAGGAAGGGGGCTGAGGGCAGAGACCACTCTGGAGCCTGGGGACGTGGCCAGCGTCACTCTGGGGGACACGGTGGTCCTGGCGCTTTCAGGAAGGAGTTTATTCGTTAAGTAACGAGCCGCGGGCCACACGGAGGCCTTCACACAGAGACACCCAGATCTCAGGGGACGACACACAGGAGGGCTCCGCGGGCCCCGGAGGACACGGGGCTGGTGGGCCGCACAGAGGGGCCTCAGCAGGGGACAAGGAGGACGGGGCAGGGGATGACCACAGGACCCTGCCAGGGCGTGGGTGCCCCCGGTGGTGCCTCTGTGGGACAAGACGCCCTCTGCTTCCCGGGTCCCTTGTCCCTGAGCTCCACCCTGACCGGCTGCACCCCACAGCAGAGCACCGCTTCCTCCGTATACAGTCGTCCCTGCTGTGCACAGCTTCTGTGTCCCAGAGGCAAAGACAGGGTCAGTATACAGTCGTCCCTGCTGTGCGTGGTCTGTGCCCAGGGGTCAGAGGGGGTCTGTATACAGTCGTCCCTGCTGTGCGTGGTCTGTGCCCAGGGGTCAGAGGGGGTCTGTATACAGTCGTCCCTGCTGTGCGTGGTCTGTGCCCAGGAGTCACAGGGGGTCTGTATACAGTCATCCCTGCTGTGCGTGGTCTGTGCCCAGGAGTTAGAGGGAGTCTGTATACAGTCGTCCCTGCTGTGCATCCTCTCTCCCCAGGAGTCAGAGGGGGTCTGTATACAGTCGTCCCTGCTGTGCGTGCTCTGTGCCCAGGAGTCAGAGGGGGTCAGTATACAGTCGTCCCTGCTGTGCGTCCTCTCTCCCCAGGAGTCAGAGGGGGTCTGTATACAGTCGTCCCTGCTGTGCGTCCTCTCTCCCCAGGAGTCAGAGGGGGTCTGTATACAGTCGTCCCTACTGTGCGTGCTCTGTGCCCAGGAGTCAGAGGGGGTCTGTATACAGTCGTCCCTGCTGTGCGTCCTCTCTCCCCAGGAGTCAGAGGGGGTCTGTATACAGTCGTCCCTACTGTGCGTGCTCTGTGCCCAGGAGTCAGAGGGGGTCTGTATACAGTCGTCCCTGCTGTGCGTCCTCTCTCCCCAGGAGTCAGAGGGGGTCTGTATACAGTCGTCCCTACTGTGCGTGCTCTGTGCCCAGGAGTCAGAGGGGGTCTGTATACAGTCGTCCCTGCTGTGCGTCCTCTCTCCCCAGGAGTCAGAGGGGGTCTGTATACAGTCGTCCCTGCTGTGCGTCCTCTCTCCCCAGGAGTCAGAGGGAGTCTGTATACAGTCGTCCCTACTGTGCGTGCTCTGTGCCCAGGAGTCAGAGGGGGTCTGTATACAGTTTTCCCTGCTGTGCGTCCTCTCTCCCCAGGAGTCAGAGGGGGTCTGTATACAGTCGTCCCTACTGTGCGTGCTCTGTGCCCAGGAGTCAGAGGGGGTCTGTATACAGTCGTCCCTGCTGTGCGTCCTCTCTCCCCAGGAGTCAGAGGGGGTCTGTATACAGTCGTCCCTGCTGTGCGTGCTCTGTGCCCAGGAGTCAGAGGGGGTCTGTATACAGTCGTCCCTGCTGTGCGTCCTCTCTCCCCAGGAGTCAGAGGGAGTCTGTATACAGTCGTCCCTGCTGTGCGTGGTCTGTGCCCAGGGGTCAGAGGGGGTCTGTATACAGTCGTCCCTGCTGTGCGTGGTCTGTGCCCAGGGGTCAGAGGGGGTCTGTATACAGCCGTCCCTGCTGTGCGTGGTCTGTGCCCAGGAGTCAGAGGCGGGTCTGTATACAGTTGTCCCTACTGTGCGTTGTCTGTGCCCAGGGGTCAGAGGGGGTCTGTATACAGTCGTCGCTGCTGTGCGTCCTCTCTCCCCAGGAGTCAGAGGGGGTCTGTATACAGTCGTCCCTGCTGTGCGTGCTCTGTGCCCAGGAGTCAGAGGGGGTCTGTATACAGTCGTCCCTGCTGTGCGTCCTCTCTCCCCAGGAGTCAGAGGGGGTCTGTATACAGTCGTCCCTGCTGTGCGTCCTCTCTCCCCAGGAGTCAGAGGGGGTCTGTATACAGTCGTCCCTGCTGTGCGTCCTCTCTCCCCAGGAGTCAGAGGGGGTCTGTATACAGTCGTCCCTGCTGTGCGTGCTCTGTGCCCAGGGGTCAGAGGGGGTCTGTATACAGTCGTCCCTGCTGTGCGTCCTCTCTCCCCAGGAGTCAGAGGGAGTCTGTATACAGTCGTCCCTGCTGTGCGTGGTCTGTGCCCAGGGGTCAGAGGGGGTCTGTATACAGTCGTCCCTGCTGTGCGTGGTCTGTGCCCAGGGGTCAGAGGGGGTCTGTATACAGCCGTCCCTGCTGTGCGTGGTCTGTGCCCAGGAGTCAGAGGCGGGTCTGTATACAGTTGTCCCTACTGTGCGTGGTCTGTGCCCAGGGGTCAGAGGGGGTCTGTATACAGTCGTCCCTGCTGTGCGTCCTCTCTCCCCAGGAGTCAGAGGGGGTCTGTATACAGTCGTCCCTGCTGTGCGTGCTCTGTGCCCAGGGGTCAGAGGGGGTCTGTATACAGTCGTCCCTGCTGTGCGTCCTCTCTCCCCAGGAGTCAGAGGGGGTCTGTATACAGTCGTCCCTGCTGTGCGTGGTCTGTGCCCAGGAGTCAGAGGGGCTCTGTATACAGTCGTCCCTGCTGTGCGTCCTCTCTCCCCAGGGGTCAGAGGGGGTCTGTATACAGTCGTCCCTGCTGTGCGTCCTCTCTCCCCAGGAGTCAGAGGGGGTCTGTATACAGTCGTCCCTGCTGTGCGTCCTCTCTCCCCAGGAGTCAGAGGGGGTCTGTATACAGTCGTCCCTGCTGTGCGTCCTCTCTCCCCAGGAGTCAGAGGGGGTCTGTATACAGTCGTCCCTGCTGTGCGTGCTCTGTGCCCAGGGGTCAGAGGGGGTCTGTATACAGTCGTCCGTGCTGTGCGTCCTCTCTCCCCAGGAGTCAGAGGGGGTCTGTATACAGTCGTCCCTGCTGTGCGTGCTCTGTGCCCAGGAGTCAGAGGGGGTCTGTATACAGTCGTCCCTGCTGTGCGTGCTCTCTCCCCAGGAGTCAGAGGGGGTCTGTATACAGTCGTCCCTGCTGTGCGTCCTCTCTCCCCAGGAGTCAGAGGGGGTCTGTATACAGTCGTCCCTGCTGTGCGTCCTCTCTCCCCAGGAGTCAGAGGGGGTCTGTATACAGTCGTCCCTGCTGTGCGTCCTCTCTCCCCAGGGGTCAGAGGGGGTCTGTATACAGTCGTCCCTGCTGTGCGTGCTCTGTGCCCAGGAGTCAGAGGGGGTCTGTATACAGTCGTCCCTGCTGTGCGTCCTCTCTCCCCAGGAGTCAGAGGGGGTCTGTATACAGTCGTCCCTGCTGTGCGTGCTCTGTGCCCAGGAGTCAGAGGGGGTCTGTATACAGTCGTCCCTGCTGTGCGTCCTCTCTCCCCAGGAGTCAGAGGGGGTCTGTATACAGTCGTCCCTGCTGTGCGTCCTCTCTCCCCAGGGGTCAGAGGGGGTCTGTATACAGTCGTCCCTGCTGTGCGTGCTCTGTGCCCAGGAGTCAGAGGGGGTCTGTATACAGTCGTCCCTGCTGTGCGTGCTCTGTGCCCAGGGGTCAGAGGGGGTCTGTATACAGTCGTCCCTGCTGTGCGTCCTCTCTCCCCAGGGGTCAGAGAGGGTCTGTATACAGTCGTCCCTGCTGTGCGTCCTCTCTCCCCAGGAGTCAGAGGGGGTCTGTATACAGTCGTCCCTGCTGTGCGTCCTCTCTCCCCAGGAGTCAGAGGGGGTCTGTATACAGTCGTCCCTGCTGTGCGTCCTCTCTCCCCAGGGGTCAGAGGGGGTCTGTATACAGTCGTCCCTGCTGTGCGTCCTCTCTCCCCAGGAGTCAGAGGGGGTCTGTATACAGTCGTCCCTGCTGTGCGTCCTCTCTCCCCAGGAGTCAGAGGGGGTCTGTATACAGTCGTCCCTGCTGTGCGTCCTCTCTCCCCAGGAGTCAGAGGGGGTCTGTATACAGTCGTCCCTGCTGTGCGTCCTCTCTCCCCAGGAGTCAGAGGGGGTCTGTATACAGTCGTCCCTGCTGTGCGTCCTCTCTCCCCAGGAGTCAGAGGGGGTCTGTATACAGTCGTCCCTGCTGTGCGTGCTCTGTGCCCAGCTTGCATCCCGCGCAGACGTATTTTCCGGTCCTGATCCCGTAATGGTGAGGGGAACGCGCGTCTGCGTTGCGCGGGGTATGAAAGGTCATGCACAACGCTGTAAGCGCGTAAGGCGGCGCACAGGGGTCCCCTGCAGTCACTGGGTCACTTTATGGGACGGGCTTAGAGCCTCCCTGGATCCTGGGGTGGTGACCCCCTGGTTAAGGAGGGGTGGCCGTGGTCCCATCCTGGTGCTGGCTCCATGGTGAGGCCTGGGAAAGGAACGGGAGGATTCCTCCGTGCACGCGGGGCGCGTGGAGAACGGAGACCCCAGCTCGGGTCTGCAGCCAGCGGCTTCCCTTAGAACCAGAGTCCAGTCTGTCTTGATCCCATGGGTTCCCCGCTGCGAATCCGCGTTCAAAACCACCCGGTGGAGAGGAGGCCAGGCCAGTCGCCGCGGCTCTTGGACCAGGTAAAGAGGAAGCTGTGTCTGCAAGAAAGAGGACTCGGCCCGGGGGACCGCTCTGTCCCCGTCTCCCGTGGGCTCCTGTGGGCTCCCTCACGAGTACCGTAAAGGATCAGGAGGAGTCGCTTCTGTGGCTCGGTTCTCAGAGTCTGAATTTGCAGCAATCTCTTAGAACAAGAGACAACCGTCTGCAGGTCCAACAGCACCTCACGCCTTCGGCTCCTCGTGACTCAGATTCCCAGAATTTGCAAACCCCACACCTCAGCAGCAGCTGTTCCCGGGCACGGAGTCCCCGGATCCCAGCCCCCACTGAGCGCTTTTCAGAGGAAACCCGTGACAGCCATCCCGCCTGTTCCCCGAATCGCTTTGAATCCCCCAGGACCATCGTTTCTGGAAAGATCAACATTATTCGACACCCTTGTTGGAACATGGAGAGGAGAAGAACTCTCGTTTCTATGCAGGATATCGTTTCTCAGGAAAAAACATATATATACCCTCTCAAGAGGTAGGACGTTCTGTTCCTAGGGAGAGTTCCACACCGCGGACGTCATCCCACAGCATCTAGACAACCTGGTTAAACTGTCCGCATCAGCACCAGGACGAGACTCGGAGCATACACCACCGCCCTCCCCGCTACCATCATCACGCCCCACCTGTCCATCATCAGCACCGTCTCCTTCACTACGACTATCTGGACCTCCACCATTTCCATCTTCCTCATCAGTATCCTCCTCCTCCTCATCAGTACCACCATCACCATCACCACCATCATCATCACCACCATCATCATCACCACCACCACCACCACCATCACCACCATCACCTCCGTCACCTCCACCACCACCACCACCATCACTATCACCATCATCATCTCCATCACTACCATCACCATTAACATCACCATCAGTATCACCTCTATCACAACATCATCATCACCACCTCCATCACCTCCACCACCATCACCATCACCACGATCACCTCCATCACCTCCATCACCATCACCTCCATCACCATCACCACCATCACCTCCATCACCATCACCATCACTACCATCACTACCATTCCACCACCACCACCACCATCACCTCCATCACCACCATCACCTCCATCACCTCCACCACCACCACCACCATCACTATCACCATCATCATCTCCATCACTACCATCACCA
This sequence comes from Callospermophilus lateralis, assembly GCF_048772815.1. Lineage (NCBI taxonomy): Eukaryota > Metazoa > Chordata > Mammalia > Rodentia > Sciuridae > Callospermophilus > Callospermophilus lateralis. Next base: position 11,624,674 of record NC_135326.1, on the reverse strand, counting down.
TTAACATCACCATCATCACCTCCATCACCATCACCTCCATCACCTCCATCACCATCACCACCATCACCTCCACCACCACCACCATCATCACCACCATCATCATCTCCATCACCTCCACCATCACCACCATCACCTCCGTCACCTCCACCACCACCACCACCATCACTATCACCATCATCATCTCCATCACTACCATCACCATTAACATCACCATCAGTATCACCTCTATCACAACATCATCATCACCACCTCCATCACCTCCACCACCATCACCATCACCACGATCACCTCCATCACCTCCATCACCATCACCTCCATCACCATCACCACCATCACCTCCATCACCATCACCATCACTACCATCACTACCATTCCACCACCACCACCACCATCACCTCCATCACCACCACCACCACCATCACCTCCATCACCACCATCACCACCATCACCTCCGTCACCTCCACCACCACCACCACCATCACTATCACCATCATCATCTCCATCACTACCATCACCATTAACATCACCATCAGTATCACCTCTATCACAACATCATCATCACCACCTCCATCACCTCCACCACCATCTGCATCACCATCACCATCATCATCTCCATCACCTCCATCACCATTAACATCACCATCACCACCACCATCACCATCATCATCATCACCACCACCATCATCATCATCTGGATCACTTCACGGCCTCCACCATCTTCCTCGCATCAGCACCGCCGCCATTATGACAATCATCCTCATCATCCTTGGGGACACAGGCCCACGTGGTGGATCAGTTGTCCCCTGGGCGTCTGTTCTCAGAGAACCACGAGCCGTACAAGGCGCCTTCCCTGCTCTCCTCCGTTTCCCAAAGACGTTGCTCCGAGGGACGTTTGCCCTCTGGCTGGTGGAGTTCCAGCTACGGCTCAGAAACAACTGAAAGTGAGGAGGGGGCCTCCCTGAGGGCCATCGACGAGATGGCCTTCCTGCAAATGGTTCTGGTGCCCCCCTCCTCCATGACGCCCGGTTCCTGCCCACGCCTTGCCCTTCCCGTCATTCTCTGTTTCCGTGGGAATAAACTCACCAGAAACGAGAACTGGACGTGGTCTCTTCTCGCCTTCGTTTCCCACCAGGGGTCTATTTCCTTCGGAGGAACTTGTCCTCGCCGAGTGTGAGCATAGGAATGCCGTTCTTTCTTCCCCTTTCTGGGAGAAATAGTGAGAATTCTAACGGTCCGTCTCTGCTGGTGGCCATCCGTCCCCTAAAGCGCTCAGTGGGCCTCGTGAACCAATTTTAAAACGGTGGCTTTTCCAATGGCGTGGTGGGCGTCTGAGAGACTCAACGTGGATGCCAGGAAGAGTGCGATCCAGCAGAGCTGGGGAGATACCCTCGGAAAAAGTCCAGATTCCTAATTAATTTCTAAATCTCCTCCAAGCAAGGAGATTAAAAGTAATTGTCATTAGTTAGATCGGACATGGAGATATACATAGATATATCTCACCGAACCAAATTTGAAAGCTTTCTTATAATACAGCTGATGTCACTCCTGGATCCTGTAGAGATGCACAGGAAACCCCAGGTGCTGAGTGGCTCTGACTCAGGGCTGGGTGGGTTGGGATCCCTGCTGAGGTCTGACTGTGTGTTCCTAACAACATTTGAACTTGAACCCCAAACTTGAGTGAGGGAAGAACACCCAGCTAGCAGCTATGATCCGCCAAGACAGCCCAGGACTCCACCTTCTCCAATAAATAATTGTTCAGGCCAATGAATACCCCAACCTGCCCCATGAAACGGTAAGGGGTTGGTTCAGGGGATGGTGACTGACAGCGGAAAGGCAGGCAGGGAAATTTAGGAAGTCCAGGAAGGAAGACTTTCACCATATGAATGAACTAACCAACCATCCATCCATCCATTCACCCATCCACCATCCATCCACTTATCCATCCACCCATCCATCCATCCACTTATCCATCCATCCACTTATCCATCCACCCATCCATCCATCCACCCATCCATCCATCCATCCATCCATCCACCCATCCATCCATCCACCCACCCATCCATCCATCCACCCATCCATTCACTTATCCATCCACCCATCCATCCATCCATCCACTTATCCATCCACCCATCCATCCATCCACTTATCCATCCATCCATCCATCCATCTACCCATCCATCCACCCATCCATCCATCCACCCATCCACCCATCCATCCACCCATCCATCCACCCATCCACCCATCCATCCATCCATCCATCTAATCATCTGGGTAATTTTCCATCTACCTGTCCATCTGTTCATCCATTCATCTATCCATCTACCCATCCATCTGCCCATCCATCATCCATCCATCCTTCCATTCATGCATCCACCCGTTTATTTAATCATCTGTCCGTCTGACCACTCATCCACCCACCCATCCACCCATCCATCTTCTCACCCATCTGACCATCCATCTCTCTACCCACCTGACTCCATCCATCCATCCATCATCCATTCTTCCATTTATCATCCTTCAACCTGCCCATCCAACCATCTACCCATGGACTCCTGCAGCCACCACCCACCCATCTCTATGTCCATCCATTCATCCATCCAGACACCCTCACATCCATCCATTCCCCACCTCTTCATCCATCCCTTTGTGCACACATCCATTCGACACACATGCATGGTGCAATATCAAGAGCTTCCCCACCTGGAAGGACAAGGACACACATATCTATGGGCAAGTTAATAGGACTCCCGCTCCATGAAGAAGGACCCTGGGCACATAGGAAGGGAGACGAGCCTGAGATCAGAAACTCAGAAGACTAGGGCTCCATTTGACATCCCGTGACCTGCATCGAAACACGTCCCCCTACTCAGACACTTTGGTGATAACAGTGAAGGTGAGGTGGAATGTGAGTGGGACTGGGGATGAGTTCAGTACTTTTGCAAGTAGCGGGTAGAAACTAGTGCGCCCCGTATAAGGGATGTTGGAAGCATGGGACAGTCGTCATTCATGACAGTCTTGTTTCAGGAACAACACAGACTCCAGAGTGGTCACAAAATAATCACTCATCATGGCGGATGAGCCATATGGGGAAATCTGAGGATAGAAGACCTTGAACGTGTACCCCCAAGGACGCTGGCTTGTAGGCAATGACAGAGTGTGTGGGGCACAGAGGAGGGAAAGATCATGCCTCTGCACAATCTGGATTCCAATAGGGAGTTGCTAGAAGAAGGGAAATCCGCGAGGAATCCATTGCTATAACCGAGCTTCAGGAAAACCACGGAACAAGGACACCCCAGAGTAAGGGACATCAGGGAAATCGTGAAAGAAGGTGAGTCAGGTAAGGAAAAGCAAAGTCGGCTAAAATTTCAAAATTTTAGGGGTCAGCATCCAGCAATGTCAGCACAAAACATAGTTTCTGGCTTGTCTTGAGGGAAAAGGAGCGATAAATGAGGGATTTGAGCAGTTGGGACGTCATCCCCATGATCTGATGCCCTCTCAGTGACCAGAATCACCAACGGCCGCCATCTTTGTATATTGTTAGAATTGGAATATAAATGGTGTATTCGTGAGATTTTCACCACTGTAACACAATCCCCGAGGAAATCAACTTACAGGAGGAAGATTCATTAAGGTTCAGACTTTCGGAAGTTTGGTTCCACGGTCACTTGGCGCCATGGTTTTGAACGTTCGGTCAAGTAGGACGTCATGGTGGGGAGACTATGGTGGAGAAGAGTTACTCAGCTCATGGCGGTCAGGAATAAGGGAGAGCAAGGAAAGAGCCAGGGACAAAGTATAGTCCCCAAGGATACACCACCAAGGACCCACTCCCTCCAAGTCGGTACCATCTTGTGCGGTTTTCCCCACCTCCCGGTGGACAATTCAGTTACTAATGGATTAATCCACCAATGAGCCCAGAGACCTCGGGATCCAATCCCTTCCCCAATGCCAAGCTCTGGACAGGGCAGCATGGGGTTCAAAGTGTGGGAAGCCAGTGGTGGCAGTTGGGCTCTGAGGGTTTTTTCCTGAGGAGCTGTTTTGTTTGGCGTGTGTGGTTCTAAAAATAAAGTTAGTTTCTTTTGACAAGTGGCTCCTGAATTGTGCCCAGCCAGACTGCGGCATTTGGTGGCCCGTACGGGGACCCCCAGGAGACCCTGGGGGACCCAATCCACGCAAATGGTTAAATGCGTGTAAACAAAGAGGACGAGCAGGTTCTCAGAGTCACCAGACTCAGAAATGACTTTCCTCTGGGTCTTGGAAAAGGGAGAGAGAGAGACGCGGCTTTTAAAGGATCCCATTTCAGACGGTGCCACCACTAAGAGGCTCGCCCTGGGAACTTGATGGAGCAAGAACTAAGGTGGCCTGAGGATCGACTGGCAAAATGCTCCTGTGCGTCTCCCCACAAGGACACAATGGGACATCCGTTGAACACCCACGAAGACTGCACGTCCCCACGTAATTGAAGGGACGCGCCAGTCTCCATATTTACGTATATTTAGATTGATACGCGTATTTATGATATTTGTTTATATATTTACCGAGACGATTTCAATGTACATTGATATATATTCCCCCGTTTGGGGAATGAAATCACTGTTAATAGTTCGCTCGGGAATTTTTCCTTGTTTCCGACATGTAGATTGATAGGTTTCACCCACAGGCAATCCCAGATGCAATATACAGGCAGAACGAAAGTGCAGGTGCAAAGCAAATATTTGCATACATAAAGCAAACATATACAGATACAAGAGCCCGAGTGTATGTCGTGCATATATTTGTCTGTGTGCATTTCTGAGGCTGAGCAGGTCGGGCGGCTCTAGCTAAGGCTTGAGCGGTCACCAGGTTCCTGCACTCTGGGCACCTCAGCTCTGACACGAATCCACACACTCCCCACGTCTAAAGGGATTGGAAAGAAACCGGTGGAAAGTCAACCGCAATCACACAGGTGCTGCCGAAATATGACAGGCAGCCACCTGTCAATCATTCCTTCTGTCGGGATTCTTTCTTGTTGCTTTGCAAAAGGAAAATTGAATGCAACTCTCCAGAAAATACCCATTCTTAGTTGTTTTGAAAATTTACTTAAATTTCTAAAAAAAAAATACAACCCGATTTATCCGGAGAGATGCTCAGGTCTGCAACCACCACGCGCAATGTCGATCCTGGTTTGAGAAGATGAAGACGTTCAAGCAGCAGACAGTGAGGTGACACCCTTGGGGACGTAACAGAAATCTATTTTAAGAGATGGCATCCCAGCTAGGAATGAGGATGGGACATCCTGCGTCCATCACAATATGGTCAAGAAGATTTTGGGGGGGAAACGTGGAAAATGCCAATTCCCGAGCTGGAAGAGACCCAACAGGACACTGGGACCCCCAGTGTTGGGGCCACTTTTCTTCCCGACTCCATGCTTGGGGTCAGTAGTCACAGAGAGACACAGCAATCCTCTCCACAGGCCAGCCTGGCTGACCAGTCCATTAGCCACAGTGGCTGGACTTTGGTGAGCCGCCCAATGTTCACTGAGTCAGAGGAGCGTGGATGAGTTTCCTAAAGGAGATTCACGGCGTCAAGTGCGTGTTCTCCCGTCCAGCATCCAGCGTCCAGTGTCCAGCTGACAGCAAGCGCAGAACATGCCCATGTACATGTGAACGCTTCGTCCACCGCCCGCGATATTGCTCCAGAAACACGGACAATTAGGATGTTCCTCATTCTTCCAGGTGGATGTCCAGCCTGGGCCACCCGGAGGACCATTTTCCAAAATAATGGCGTGGTTCCCAGATGCACAAGTTGAGGGTGTAGACGTGTCTTTGGGGGAAAGGAAAGGGAACGTGGAGACTCGGGAAGCCGTGAGCCCTCTCTGCCCTCCCTGAAGGACTTCGAGGGACATGTGGCATTTAGGTCTCCAGAGGGTAAGGACCTGGCAGTGTCCTCGTGTCCCAATAAATCATTAGAAAAACCCAAGAATAACAATCTTGGTTTTAGGGGTGTGGAGGGCGAACCTGTCTAGAAAGTGATCAGAAAAAAATCATCTCAAGATGCAACGGAGAAGCGGAAGGAAGAGTCGGCGCATGGTTCGGTTTCTTGCCCTGTTTGTTTCTCCCCCGTCCTGTGCATCAGGAGGACGGGCTCACTTCCCTTAGTCAAGGTCTTTCCTGTCATGTCACATGATGTCGGCGGCATCGACTGCCCGTCTGGGGACCTTGGACCCCTTCCTTTCCCCTGGTACAGAGCATGGTGAGCATCTCATGAAATGGACCAATCTGATGGTGACGGTGGTGATGGAGGTGATGGAGGTGATGGAGGTGATGGTGGTGATGGAGGTGATGGAGATGATGGTGATGGTGGTGATGGAGGTGATGGAGATGATGGAGATGATGGTGATGGTGACGGTGATGGAGGTGATGGTGACGGTGGTGATGGAGGTGATGGTAGCGATGGTGGTGATGGAGGTGATGGAGGTAATGGAGGTGATGGTGGTGATGGTGATGGTGATGGTGGAGGTGATGGTGATGGTGGTGATGGTGATGGTGGTGATGGAGGTGATGGAGATGATGGAGATGATGGTGATGGTGATGGTGGAGGTGATGGTGATGGTGGTGATGGAGGTGATGGAGGTGATGGAGGTGATGGAGGTGATGGTGATGTGGTGATGGTGGTGATGGTGATGGTGATGGTGGTGATGTTGATGGTGATGGGGATGGAGGTGACGGTGATGGAGGTGATGGTGATGGTGGTGATGGAGGTGATGGAGGTGATGGTGATGGTGGTGATGGAGGTGATGGAGGTGATGGAGGTGATGGAGGTGATGGTGATGTGGTGATGGTGGTGATGGTGATGGTGATGGTGGTGATGTTGATGGTGATGGGGATGGAGGTGACGGTGATGGAGGTGATGGTGATGGTGGTGATGGAGGTGATGGAGATGATGGAGATGATGGTGATGGTGATGGTGATGGTGGAGGTGATGGTGATGGTGGTGATGGAGGTGATGGAGGTGATGGAGATGATGGAGATGATGGTGATGGTGATGGTGATGGTGGTGATGTTGATGGTGATGGGGATGGAGGTGACGGTGATGGAGGTGATGGTGATGGTGGTGATGGAGGTGATGGTGGAGATGGTGGTGATGATATTAATAAAGGTGAAGTTCATGGTGATGGTGATAATTTGCTTCCCAGCTCTGGGTAGGCTGACCTTGAGTCACCTCAGCCTGGCACAGGACGCCAGCCATTCTGCAGTCGAAACGTCACTTACTGCAGTGACAGAGACCAACACGTGTCACCGGCAGCTCGGCTCTGAGCAAACGCTCGTGACTTCACACCGAAAGTCTCTAGAGCTGGGGACAGCAGCGGGAGGGGGGAAGGAGCCCTGGCAGCAGCCTGGGTGCTGACCCGTGGGACACAGAGGCGGTCACCTCCGGGGTGAACTGCTTCTGTCACCTGCGGGATTCCTGACTTTCCCACGCGATCACCCATCACGGGGCGACCCTGCTCCCTCCCTGGCTCTGTCCCCCAGAGAACGAGCTGGGCTGGGGGAGGACAGTGTGGTCAGGCCAGGGCCAGAGCCTGCTGTCCCCTCTCTGCTGGGCACTACTCTGCTTCAACGTTCCCAGTGGCTGTCCTCTCTGTTCTCCTGCACGATGTCACGCTTCGTGAGAAGATGGTGGCTCAGCTCTTCCGTGAGGTGGCATCAGGTGGCCCTGTGACTCAAAGCCACCCAAGGAACGGCCATTGGGATGGGCGGCAGGATTGCTCATCATCTAGGAGGCCCGGAGGACGGAGGCTCCACCAACTCTGGGCAGCCTCCTCCCCAGCATCTGCGGAGCCCAGGACTTGACCAGATGCCAGCAAACAGCCGCCCGCGGAAGCTGCCGGTGCGTCATTAAGCAAGGTCCCTTGTGAGAAGCAGGAGCCGCCGTTGAATGCTGAACAAAGGGACGGTCAGCGTCCCCTGGTACCCACAGGTGGATTTTGGGGCCCACCAACGTGTACGATCCCCCCAACAGGTGACGTGTTTGGTTTCTAGGACGGACGGAACGCCTTGGGAGGTCACGTGGACCAACAGCCTTTGGAAGACAAGCTCCAGTTCCTCCCGGCTCGCTCCTCGGAGGTTGGACGCTCTGCTGGCCCATTGAAGACCATTGCTCTGCCCATCATCTCCCCCCTCCTGCTTCCCAATGACACACGATGGTTGTCACTCGACGTGCAATTCCAGGGACACATTTGGCAATCCACAGCGCCCAGGGCGGGGGTCTTGGTTCTGATGACCCTCTGACTCCCATTCACCAGGGGATGGCCAAAAAAGAAGTGGGCAGCTCCAAGCATCATGGCCCAGCCAAGAAGCAAGATGGCGGCCGGAGGCAGAGGATGGTCGATGGGACCCAGAAAGGAGGTGATGTGCTTCCCCCGAGCCCCAGATTCCCTTCCGCGCTCTGCCTCGCCTCCTGGCTCCAATCTCTCCCCCTCTGGATGTTTTCGGGGATCGCCCTGAGTCCAGCAGAGACGCGACGCCCACTGGACCCTGGAGCCAAGTGTAGACGCTCAAACTGGGGTGTCTCCCAAGGGCCCACGGACAGAGGGCTTGGAACCCAAGGAAGCAAGGTCCAGAGGTGGGCTTCCCGGAGGTGACTGGATCCACGTCCGAGTTAAGGACTTGGCCCCAGGAGGCAAGAAGGAGAATCCAGGGGCAAGAAGATGTAGTCCCCAAAGGCACCGCCCAGTGACCCCCTTCTCCAGCCACCTCCCACCTGCCTCGACTTACCTCCTGGTTCATTTGGGGGCTCACGGTGTCCGAGGTCCAGTCCCTGGTGGCTAACTCCATGGCTCTGGCCCAAGGGGAGCAGAACAAGATGGCGGCAGGGCCTGGAGGAGGAGAGCAGCTCAGGACAGGGCACCAGGGAGCAGAGAGAGCTCTGTCACCAGGGACAGGACAGAGACCCCCAAGGCACAGCCCAGGGACCCCTCCTCCAGCCACACCCCACCTGCTGCAGTCACCACCCAGTCAATCACTCAAGTGGATTAATCCACTATTGGTCTACACCTCTCCTAACCCAGTCATGTCACAATATGGCAGCAGGGCCTGGAGGAGGAGAGCAGCTCAGGACAGGGCACCAGGGGGCAGAGAGGGAGAGAGAGGAGCCAGGGACAGGACATAGTCCCCAAGAGCACTCCCCAGGGACCCTCTCCATCCAACTAGGTCCCCTTTAATCAAAGCTTGGTGTCTCCCGAGGACCGCTTGGGGACTTTAGAGCTTGGATGGCACCCGTTCAGGATGAGCAGAGCTGTGGGCGGGAACCTGCCACTCACCGACTCCTGCCCACACCCTACGGGTCCGTGGTGGTGCACGTGGGTGTCGGAGCTCAGGCAGCAGATGCTCAAGCTGCAGAGACAGAGCCTCCGACGGGAGGCTGAGCTGCGCAGACGCAGCATTTCTGGACAGAGGCTGCTTTTTGAGCCCCTGCGTGGGGTTCAAGGCCATGCACTCAGCTGCCCGGTTTGGAATATAGAAGGATGGAAGGAGACGGAGCCCCTGCCCGCCAGCTCATGGGACCGGGTCTCCATTTCTTGCTGGGACTCTGTCGCGGGTGCATCCTCCACAAAACCAACAAACATCAGAAACAGCTCCGTACTCTGTCTCTCTCTCTATATATCCTGATTAAAAAGTGGGCGGCAGACCCAAGTGGGCACTTGTTGAAAGAAGCTGGAAGTGGCCAGCAGGCTTATCAAATAATGCCCAGCATCACTGACCAACAGAGACATGGAAAAGCCAAACCTCAGTGAGATACCACCTGTCTCCAGTGAGACTGGCCTCTATCAAAATGGCAGGTGTGGCTGATGATGTGCGGGAAAGAAGCCCTTTTTTGGGGGATGCTCTTGGGGATTTTAGTTGGCACATGGAAAACAGTATGGCGGCTCCTCAAAAAGTTCAAAAGAGCTGGGCATGTTGGCATCATCCGGAAATCCCAGCAGCTTGGGAGGCTGAGGCAGGAGGACCGCCATATGGGAGGCCAGCCTCAGCAACTCAGCAAGGTCCTAAGCAACAGAGCAAACGAGGCCCCGAACACATTCCACTTTCGTTACTGTCACTAGATACCCACGGACGGGTACTTTTAAAGAGCACAGAAGTTTCCTTACTCACATTTCCACTTCTAAAAGCGACGACTCCACATGCACAAATGGTTCCCATCGAGGATCTACAAGATTTGGAGAGAAAGGATGGACCCTGACTGAGCGTGCACAGACTTTTGTTTTTCAAGAGTGAAGATAAACGAGCAGGTCAGTCCGTGATCAGGAATCTGCAAAAAATAAGGGTCCTGAAGCAGACGGGAAGGTCATCTCAAGGTCATTTGGAGACGCACAGGCCTGGGCATGGACAAAGGCCAGTCCCGACCCAGGGTCCGAGGAGGGGGAGTGGGTCATATGCCCAAGGGTCTGGTCCAACTGGGAGACCATGATGGGCATCTGAAGGGTGGCATAGATAGATGACAGACAGACAGACAGCTGGGTGGACGGATGATGGACAGAGACTCTGTCCTGCAGGTCTCCTAGCACTGGGGGCCTCTGGGGCTGGGGGTGCTCTGGGGTGGGCTGTGCTGTGCGCTGCAGGAGCTGGAGCAGCCTCTCTGGGCCCCACATACCAGGAGCCAGGAGCAGCCCCACCCAGGGTGTGAGAGCCACCTGGACAGACAGGATGGGTAGATGACAGAGAGATAGATGGACAGGTGGACAGGATCGGTAGATGATAGACGATAGATAGATAGATGATAGAATTGATGACAGAGAGATAGATGGACAGACAGAATGGGTAGATGACAGAGAGATAGATAGACAGGATGGACAGATGATAGAAGATAAATAGATGATAGTCAGGATGGACCAGCTTCCATCCTCTGTCACCTACAAGGACCCCTCCCCTGTGACCCCTGGAGCCCTCTTGAGGCACATGTCCATCTCCAAGACCAGCCTCGCCATCCGACTCCTGCTCCCGGGTCCCCTCCTACAGCCCAGCCCCCACCAGCCCCAAGCGGCCACAGCGACCAGGTCCTGAGACCCTGGTGCAGAGAACGGAGCCATCGAGTGGCCTTTAATCTTCGATGCACAAACAGGAGGTTGGGGGGGGATCCCCCCAGAAACTCCAAGGTCCAGCACCAAACGGTCTCCTCCGCGCCACCCTGAGTCTCCACCTCTGAGCTCTGCATGACCACAACCCCGGGGTCCCTTTGGCCCTGAGGCCGCACTGTGACCTCCCACGTCACCTCCTGTCACCTCCCGAGGGAACTTGATGTTTTACAAAACGTCCTCAGCTTCAAAGGTCACCTTGAGACGGCATCCGTGACATGGAGGGAGGGTCTGCTCCCCAGATCCCGAGGTGGAGGCTCAGAAAGGAGGCCAGGAAGCCCCCGCAGCCCACCCTGGGGTCCCTCTCCAACCAGATCCTGCAGAGACGCGGGTGGCACACACAGGGGGGTTGGTGACACGCTCTCAGGTCCACAGGTGCCATTTCTCCCTCTGCGGCAGCTTCACCTAAATCGCAGCATTTCACTTAATTTTATGGAAAAGTCTCTTTTTTCCCTTTTCTCACCTTTTTTCTCTCCCTCTCGACGTTGTCACTCACATTGACAAATGTGCAGAGCCACGGTGACTGTGCACAATTTCCCGAGGACGCAGCCCCGGCCCTCTGCTGGGGCCTCAGCCCGGGGCACCCGCTGCTAATGGAGGGACGGGGCTCGAGGGCGCATTTGGAGTCGGTGCCCTTGGCCGGGGGAGCAGAGCCCGGGCGTCGGGCACTTTGAAGTTGAGCGATGACGTCTCCGTGTGAAAGTCACTGAATTCATTTCCAAGGACCTGGCAGCCACGGGGCTGCGGCGGCGGCTGTTAAGAGTGGAAGGAATTTGAAGGGGGCCGTGGGGAGGGGAGAAGCCACCGCAGCTGGGGATGAAAACAGGAGCCGGGGCCGCAAAGTCCCGAGTCCCCCTCGGGGCCGCTCTGCCAACTCGCAGTTAATGAAAGTGGCACTTAGGCTTCTGGGTTTGAGGGATGTAAATGCGACATCGGATTATGCTGCAGGAGAACCTCAGGCAGCCGTCAGGGACGTCAGGGACGGGCTCTGTCAGGAGAGGAGACTCGCGGCTGGCACTGGGGCTGCGGGCGCAGGCGGGGCCCTGTCTAGCTGTCTGGGCTCCTCAAGGCTGCGGGGACCGAGGGAACGAAGTCTGCAGTGGGTCCTACTGAGCTAAAATCCAGCCATCGCAGCCAGGTCCCCTGTGAAGGCTCCAAGGCAGAGGCCATTCATGTCCTCTCCCGAGTCCAGAGGCTGAACCCCCTTTTTTTTGGTACCAGGGATTGAACTCAGGGCCTTCGACCCCTGAGCCCCGTCCCCAGCCCTGTTTGGCATTTTATTTAGGGACAGGGTCTCCCTGAGCTGCTTAGGGCCTCACTTTGGCGGAGGCTGGCTTTGAACATGTGAGCCTCCTGCCTCAGCCTCCCGAGCCGCTGGGATGACAGGTGCGCACCACCCCCAGCTGGAGTCTGAGTTCTTTAAGTTCACTGTGTCCATGGACGGAGCCTCGGGCACCACGGGGAGCAGGGAGCACCCGAGTGGGTGGCAGTGAGTGACGCTCACACTGAGTGCAGCCCGAGGGACCAGGACGTTCCTGGGGTGGGTGCTCCTCCTGTGGCTGCAGCGTCACCTCCAGGGGACAAGTCCTGCAGGACAGGGTCCCCTCACCACCCTCCCGCCCTGAGCATGTGGGTCGGGGGGTGAGAGAGACAGAGACGGAGATGAGAGACGAGGGGAGGAGAGATGTGAGAGACGTGGGGACGGGGAGAAGGTGACAGAGATAAGACGGAGAGACGAGAGACGAAGAGAGAGCAGAGAGACAGAGAGATGGGGCCCCCCTCTCCTGGTTTGTGGGGTCAGTACAGGAAAACCAGGGAACACCCAGCTGAAGTGGATTAATCCACTGACCAGGGTCTGTCATCTATCAATTCTATCATCTATCTATCGTCTATCGTCTACTGATCCTGTCTATCTGTCCATCTATCTCTCTGCCATCTACCCATTCTGTCTATCTGTCAATCATCTATCTGTCATCTATCTATCTTCTATCTATCTACCCATCCTGTCTATCTATCTCTCTGTCATCTACCCATCCTGTCTGTCCAGGGGGCTCTCACACCCTGGGTGGGGCTGCTCCTGGCTCCTGGTGTGTGGGGCCCAGAGAGGCTGCTCCAGCTCCTGCAGCGCACAGCACAGCCCACCCCAGAGCGCCCCCAGCCCCAGAGGCCCAAGCTTAGCATGACAGGTCACCTGCCATAACCCTCGCACACAGGAGAGCCGGCCCCCGTGCCTGCCCTGGCCTCTGTTTGGTTATGGATCCCGGTCACACAGCGCCCCAGGCTCAGCAAAAGGAAACGCTGTGTCTTGGGCGACGGCTCGGGCTCCTTTAATCCTGCACAACGGTTTTATGGGTTTTATGACTGACTCCGGCAATTCCTGTTGTCTCCTTGGAGGTCTTAGATTCTAAGGGACTGACTGCCTTCGTCACTTGGGAAAAAAATATTCTCTTTTCCCCCCACGGAAAGAGTTTCCAAAACGGGCAGGAAAAAAAAAAAAAAAAACGTTGGGACGCGGCTGGATCCGTTGATTTGCATTTTGAAAGTGGCTCTTGACAAAGATCCTTCCCTCAGAGCTGGGAGCTGGGTTTTGCAGGGACTTGGGGGCTTTTGCCAGAGCCCAGCGTGAGGTCCTGCAGGCGGCTGCCTTTGAAAGCCAAAGGTCAAATGGAAAACGCAGTTGGTATTCAAGTCTGCAACCTGAGCGACTGTGAGGCCACCCCAGGGAAAGGGGAAGGTCCAGGCTTCCAAGCAGGAAAGCATCTGGGATCAGTCGTCCCCAGCAGCCACAGGGGCTTGGCTCCAGGTCCCCTGGTGGACAGCAACATCCCTGGGCACGGAGACGCCGACGCCCTGTGACCTCCGTGCGTCCCCCTGTGTACCTGAGGAGGCCAGTCACCTGGTGGGCAGTCGGCCTGGCCGCTCAGGAGCTTCCCGTGGGACCTGCAGGGTCACCGAGAATGCGAACATGTATGTGGCCACACAAGGAACCTGTGGTCTCAGGACAGGCACCGGGGGCTGATGGGGGTGTGGGACACCCTGACCTTCGGAGTCTTTATCGACTGCTATGAAGGTGACCCCTTCTCTGCAGCGGGCAGGCACAGAGGCCTGAAAATTCCCCCACACGGGACAACTTGTCCCCGGGGTGTACAGCAGCATCTGTTGTTTTTGGGGACCAGGAATTGAGCCCAGGGTCCCTGACCACTGAGCCACATCCCCAGCCCTTCTTATTTATTTATTTACTTATTGAATTTCGAGACAGGGTCTCGCGAAGTGGCTCCATTGGGCCTCCCTGTGGAGCTGAGGCTGGCCTCCAATTTGCAATCCGGGCCTCCTGACCTACCAGGAAGCCTGGGGGCACACGGGGTCTCTGTTGGGAGTGTCACGTGATGGGTGACCAATGGGACCCAGGGATCTGGTGGCTTCTTTGCTCCATTCATGCAAAATTGGACGCTCCACCAGCCTGGCCCCAGGGGTCCCTCCCTGGAGGAACGAGCCCCAGCCACCTCCTGGAAGGACCTCGGAAGAGCCAACATGGCAGATGCCCACCCCATGAGGCCATGATAAAGATGCCCTCCATGTGGAGCCGGCGTCCAGAGATGGTGGATGGGTGGACGGGTGGAATGGGTGGATGGATGGATGGATGGGTGGATGGATGGGTGGGTGGGTGGATGGGTGGATGGATGGGTGGATGGGTGGATGGATGGATGGATGGGTGGATGGATGGATGGATGGGTGGATGGGTGGATGGATGGATGGATGGGTGGATGGATGGGTGGGTGGATGGATGGGTGGATGGATGGGTGGATGGGTGGATGGATGGATGGGTGGATGGATGGATGGGTGGATGGGTGGGTGGGTGGATGGGTGGATGGGTGGGTGGATGGATGGGTGGATGGATGGGTGGGTGGATGGGTGGATGGGTGGGTGGATGGGTGGATGGGTGGGTGGATGGACGGGTGGATGGGTGGGTGGATGGGTGGATGGGTGGGTGGATGGACGGGTGGATGGATGGGTGGGTGGATGGGTGGATGGGTGGGTGGATGGGTGGGTGGATGGGTGGGTGGATGGGTGGATGGGTGGGTGGATGGGTGGGTGGATGGATGGGTGGATGGACGGGTGGATGGATGGGTGGGTGGGTGGGTGGATGGGTGGGTGGATGGATGGGTGGATGGGTGGGTGGATGGATGGGTGGGTGGATGGATGGGTGGATGGGTGGATGGATGGATGGGTGGATGGATGGGTGGGTGGATGGGTGGGTGGATGGATGGGTGGATGGATGGATGGGTGGATGGATGGGTGGATGGATGGGTGGGTGGATGGATGGGTAGATGGATGGATGGGTGGATGGGTGGGTGGATGGGTGGGTGGATGGATGGGTGGATGGATGGATGGGTGGATGGATGGGTGGGTGGATGAGTGGGTGGATGGATGGGTGGATGGATGGGTGGATGGATGGGTGGATGGATGGGTGGATGGATGGATGGGTGGATGGATGGATGGGTGGGTGGATGGATGGGTGTGATGGGTGGATGGATGGGTGGATGGGTGGGTGGAAGGGTGGGTGGATGGGTGGGTGATGGATGGGTGGATGGACGGGTGGATGGATGGGTGGGTGGATGGGTGGATGGATGGGTGGATGGATGGGTGGGTGGATGGATGGGTGGATGGGTGGATGGATGGATAGATGGATGGATGGGTGGGTGGATGGATGGGTGGATGGATGGGTGGATGGATGGGTGGATGGATGGGTGGGTGGATGGATGGGTAGATGGATGGATGGGTGGATGGGTGGGTGGATGGGTGGGTGGATGGATGGGTGGATGGATGGATGGGTGGATGGATGGGTGGGTGGATGAGTGGGTGGATGGATGGGTGGATGGATGGGTGGATGGATGGGTGGATGGATGGGTGGATGGATGGATGGGTGGATGATGAAGGGTGGGTGGATGGATGGGTGGATGGGTGGATGGATGGGTGGATGGTGGGTGGATGGGTGGGTGGATGGGTGGGTGGATGGATGGGTGGATGGAGGGTGGATGGGTGGGTGGGTGGATGGGTGGATGGGTGGGTGGATGGATGGGTGGATGGGTGGATGGATGGATGGGTGGATGGGTGGATGGATGGATAGATGGATGGATGGGTGGGGGATGGGTGGGAGGAGTGGAGGATGGGGATGATGGATGGGTGGATGGATGGGTGGATGGATGGGTGGGTGGATGGGTGGGTGGATGGATGGATGGTATGGGTGGATGGGTGGGTGGATGGGTGGGTGGATGGATGGGTGGATGGATGGATGGGTGGATGGATGGGTGGGTGGATGAGTGGGTGGATGGATGGGTGGATGGATGGGGTGGATGGATGGGTGGATGGATGGGTGGATGGATGGATGGGTGGATGGATGGATGGGTGGATGGGTGGGTGGATGGGTGGGTGGATGGATGGGTGGATGGATGGATGGGTGGATGGATGGGTGGGTGGATGAGTGGGTGGATGGATGGGTGGGTGGATAGGTGGATGGGTGGATGGGTGGATGGATGGGTGGGTGGACGAGTGGGTGGATGGGTGGATGGGTGGACGGGTGGGTGGATGGATGGTGGGTGGATTGGTGGACGGGTGGGTGGATGGATGGGTGGATGGATGGATGGATGGATGGGTGGATGGATGGGTGGGTGGGTGGATGGGTGGATGGATGGGTGGATGGATGGATGGATGGGTGGATGGGTGGATGGATGGGTGGATGGATGGATGGATGGGTGGATGGATGGGTGGATGGATGGGTGGATGGATGGGTGGATGGGTGGATGGGTGGATGGATGGGTGGATGGATGGATGGATGGATGGGTGGGTGGGTGGATGGATGGGTGGATGGGTGGATGGATGGGTGGATGGATGGATGGATGGGTGGATGGATGGATGGGTGGATGGATGGATGGATGTATGGTTGGATGGGTGGGTGGATGGATGGGTGGATGGGTGGGTGGGTGGATGGATGGGTGGATGGATGGGTGGATGGGTGGATGGGTGGGTGGATGGGTGGGTGGATGGGTGGATGGATGGGTGTATGGATGGGTGGATGGATGGGTGGATGGATGGGTGGATGGATGGGTGGATGGGTGGGTGGATGGATGGGTGGATGGGTGGATGGATGGTTGGATGAATGGGTAGATGGATGGGTGGATGGGTGGATGGGTGGATGGATGGGTGGATGGGTGGATGGATGGGTGGATGGATGGGTGGATGGATGGATGGATGGATGGGTGGATGGATGGGTAGATGGGTGGATGGGTGGGTGGATGGGTGGATGGATGGGTGGATGGATGGGTGGGTGGATGGATGGGTGGATGGGTGGATGGATGGGTGGATGGATGGGTGGATGGATGGGTGGATGGATGGGTGGGTGGATGGATGGGTGGGTGGATGGGTGGATGGGTGGGTGGATGGGTGGATGGATGGGTGGATGGATGGGTGGATGGATGGGTGGGTGGATGGGTGGGTGGATGGGTGGATGGGTGGATGGATGGGTGGATGGATGGGTGGATGGGTGGATGGATGGGTGGGTGGATGGGTGGGTGGATGGGTGGGTGGATGGGTGGATGGGTGGATGGATGGATTGGAGATGGGTGGATGGATGGGTGGATGGGTGGATGGATGGGTGGATGGGTGGATGGGTGTATGGATGGGTGGATGGATGGGTGGATGGATGGATGGATGGATGGGTGGATGGATGGGTGGATGGATGGGTGGATGGGTGGATGGATGGATGGGTGGATGGTTGGGTGGATGGGTGGATGGATAGACAGATGGATGGATGGATGGATAGACACATAGATGGATGGTTGGATGGGAACATGAATGAGATGTTCCATCCATGGCTGGACCTGAAAGAACGCACTGATGTTACCAGAATGCAATGGAAGACCACTTTGCTGATGCCCACGGGATCTGCGGTCGGCCTGTGGAATCAGGGAAATCAACACGTCAGTCCTGCTCGGCGCCGAGCCCTGCTTCCTCCTCTAACATCAGATGGAGACTGAAACCCACAATCCCCTGGAATCAGCCGCGCCCCGGAATCGGCTCCACTCACCCAGCCATCCACGCCTTTTCCCTGAGTCGTACGCGATTTCAGTTGCTCTCTGTGTCCATCTCCACAGCCTGGGAATTGCTTCTCTCCAAGGTCAGTCTTCACTGGGCAACGGGAACGTGGGTGTGGCCGGGAGAGGAGCTGCTGCCCCATCCACCCTGTGCATCTGGACGCCTTTTGTGATGATGAAACCGACCGGCACGTGGGCACGTGACCTGGAGCCAAGGACATGCCCATGTGCAGAGGTCGCACGTCTTGGTAGAATCCCGGGTTCTCGATTTCGGTGCCCTGTCCTGGTTGTAGAGAGATGTTATACGGAAGACGGAGCCTCAACCTTGGAAGATTCTAGAAGCCACTGCCGTCCAGAAACACGTCTGTCTGGGCTCCAGGGCTCGGCAGATCCTCTGAGTGACCTGGGTTTTGAAGTGCTCCCTAATGAGAGGGGCCAGACACGGCTGTACAGAGCGGGCAGCGGTGGTCAGCTAAACTAGAGGACCACAGAGGAAGCTCTAAATAAACACTGACTGTTGAGGAATCCACTGGGAATGCTGTCGGAGAACTTCAGTCACCGTCAGAGGATCCCCAAGGGAGCAGAGAAAACCCATGGATGTTGGGGGACAATTTCAGACGTAACGATGGCCGTAACCACACCAATGGCTCTGTAGGGACATGCTGAGGGTGACCAGCATGTCCTCACTAGGTGCAGGCTTGTTCCCTTTCCTTAATGAAGGAACGGACATGAGCAGAGGCCACTACTGACTCCACAGGGCAAGTTCGAGCTAAGGAATTCCAAGATGGTAGCAGCAGAGGGTTAAACCAATATGGCGCCACAGGCATGGAAATCCCCAAAATCTGTGAGTGGGGCCTGGTGTGGGAAGAGGGTCTCTGCAGAGGTCGTTAGTGAAGGGTCCTGAGATGGGCTCCTCCTGGGTCAGGGGGCCCTCGTGCAATGGCCGTGTCCTCCCAAGAGACAGAGGAGGGGACACAGACCCAGAGGAGGAGCCCCGTGGAGACGGAGGCAGAGACTGCAGTGAGGGGCCACCAGCCCAGGGCCAGCTGGAGCCCAGGAGCTGGAGAGGCAGGAGGAGCCCCCTGGAGCCCTGGAGGGACATCTGGATTTCCACTTCTGCCCTCCAGGATGGGGCAGGATGAATTTCTGCTATTTTGAGCCACTCGGTTGGTGGCCATGGTCTATGGGGACCACAGGAAACTGGTACACGTAGGAGACAGGACATAAGGGCGGCTAGAGTCCCAGCAGTGTCCCTGTGGGCTGATCCCATTGGGTCTCACCTGTGCCATCGCATGGCGGGTCCAGCTGGGGTGAGGGAGGACTGGTCACCCCATCCCTAAGGTCTCTCCATGCCTGGTGGCCTGGGTCAGGCTGTCCTCTCCCGATGCTGTCCCCCGGCCATGTCACACTCATTGTTGAGCCCGGGGCTCTGCTGTGAAGGGTCTCCAGATGGTCACTGTCCAGGTGGGCCTCCTGGGCAGCGGGTGGGTGC
This sequence comes from Callospermophilus lateralis, assembly GCF_048772815.1. Classification (NCBI taxonomy): domain Eukaryota; kingdom Metazoa; phylum Chordata; class Mammalia; order Rodentia; family Sciuridae; genus Callospermophilus; species Callospermophilus lateralis. The sequence goes on along the minus strand of NC_135326.1, from coordinate 11,604,981 downwards.
TCCTGAAGAATGTTCTCTGGGTCTCTCTCCGGCGACTCCAGTGAAACCCTCTCCATGGTGGTCGCTGCTCTGCCCAGCACAGAGAGGAGGTGGACATCTTCAGTGGACGTCCCAGGGAATCCAGGGGCACCTCATGTGACTCCCGGCTTCGTGACAGAATCCCAAGCATCTTGGTGATCTGCAAGGGAAGAACAGAGACAGCCTCCCCTCAGGTCCCCCTGTCCCCCTGTCCCCCTCTGGGCGAGGGGAGACTCTGAGGGTCGACTCCCTGCCCAGGATGGGGGCTGGTTTCTCCCTGCAGGGCCGAGGGCGGACCCCGGGCTCCACAAGCTGGGTCTGTGGGATGAATGTGGGGGCCCCTGTTTCTGTAAATGAAATTATTTTGGGCAGAACACACTACACCCACTTCTTTGCCTCTGGTCTGAGGCTGTTTTGTGGTCCGGTGACAGAGCTGGGCACTGCAGTGGACACTGTCAGCCCATAAATACCTAAAAAATGACCTGTGAACTCTCTCTCTGATGTCTATGTACCTATCATTCATCCATCCACCCATCCACCCACCGTCCATCCACCCATCCATCCATCCATCCATCCATCCACCCATCCGTCCATCCATCCACTCGTCCATCCATCCATCCATCCGCCCATCCATCCATCCGTCCATCCATCCATCCGCCCATCCATCCATCCGCCCATCCATCCATCCGTCCATCCATCCACTCGTCCCTCCATCCACTCATCCATCCACCCACCCATCCACCCACCCACCATCTACCCACCATCCACCCACCATCCACCCACCATCCACCCGTCCACCCGTCCACCCATCTACCCATCTATCCACCCATCCATCCATCCGTCCATCCATCCACTCGTCCATCCATCCATCCATCCGTCCATCCATCCATCCATCCATCCATCCATCCGTCCATCCATCCACTCATCCATCCATCCACTCATCCATCCATCCATCCATACATCCACCCGTCCATCCTTCCATACATCCACCCGTCCATCCTTCCATACATCCACCCGTCCATCCATCCATCCCCCCCATCTGTCCATCCATCCATCCATCCATCCATCCATCCTCTCATCCATCCATCCGTCCATCCATCCATCCATCCATCCATCCATCCATCCGTCCATCCATCCATCCATACATCCACCCGTCCATCCATCCACTCATCCATCCATCCATCCATACATCCACCCGTCCATCCACCCATCCATCCATCCATCCATCCACCCGTCTATCCATCCACCATCCATCCATCCGCCCGTCCATCCATCATAAATCTATCACATACCCACCATCCAATCACCTATCAATCTGTATCATTCACCTCTCTCTCCTCCATATATCTACCTAGTCCATCCATCTATTCAATCAACCACCTATTGATAGATCTACCATTGATCTATCATCCAGTAGGTCTCTCCCTTCCTGTCTGACCTACTACGTACCCATGTCAATCCAAGTACCTTTCTCTCAACCACCCGTCTAAACTAGGATGGACCTACCTGTTTGGCTGACCAACTTTTCGTCTGTCCACTCTCGATCCGTCATCTCTCTATCATCTGTCTTCGTCTCCACCCTCGTCTACTTGGTGGGTATCCATCTGTCTCCCTGCCTGTTCCTCTCCTTCCTATCTCACTCTCTGCCATGTGTCTATCCACTGGACCTGTCTGTCAATCATCTATCTATCATCTGTACGTCCATCTACCTATGACCTCTCTCTTCCACCGACCTACCATCTATCGATCATCCTATCTCGTCTATCCATCTGCACCTACCCATAGATACGTCCTTACGTTACTATCTTTACCAATATATTTCTATTTTCTATCCCTCTCCCTGATGCTTCTAGAAGCCACTTGGTGGCTGGGAACAATCCTCAGTAGAGATTCTCCCTGTCACCAAGCTATCTGAGTGTCGTCCATGCCTCCAGGTCAGCGCGGACAAAACAAATAGGAACCATCAGTGCAAGACGCACGTCCCCAGCTCCAGGTTGGAGCCCGGGCACTGGATGTGAGCGGAGCTGACTCAAGGTTGGGACCTCCATGGGACCTGTCACTCCAGGGAACAGACGGGAAGCTGAGCCACGCTCACTGACCTCTAACCAGGGTGCAGCCTCGCGGGAGGTCTATGGGGCCCTAGTGGACGCCTCTCGGGCATTTCCACGATGGGATTCAGGAAGCTAGTTCCCATCCCGAAAGGAGGGAATCTCTGCCGGGGACTGTTCCCAGCCACCAAGTGGCTTCTAGAAGCATCAGGCTCCAGGGGGCTCCTCCTGCCTCTCCAGCTCCTGGGCTCCAGGTGGCCCTGGGCTGGTGGCCCCTCACTGCAGTCTCCACCTCCGTCTCCATGGGGTCCTCCTCTTCTGTAGTGACGATTCTGGTTGGTTCTCTCATGATGACATGGGGGACACTTGGGAGGTCTCCAGAATGACCTTCTCATCTTGGAATTCTTGACCATAGCTGCAGAGATTCTGTTGCCAAGAGGGTCACCATTCTGGGGACCAGGACAGGGACGTTTCTTCCCGGGGCTACCGCTCATTTCTTGAGCGATCCTTTGGAATGGAATCTCCACCAGGTGCTTAGTCCCAGGACATGGAGAGCAGGCTTCAGGGTCCTGGAGGGACAACGGGCATCTGCAGGGTCAGGAGGAATGTCCAGCTGGCGTGGGTCAGCGCAGACACCGAGGGACAAACATCTAGGGCTCAGCTGGGCACTGGACATGGTGATTATTGTTCTAGAAGCACGGACTGATGGACAGTCCAAGACCTGAAGGAGCTACCAGGAGAGTGGGGTGAACGTGCTCCCAGATGACCTCTAAGATGAGCCTGGTCCACCAAGGGCAGCCACCTGTGCGTCCTGCATGGTGAATGGGCAGCCAGAGACCCCCCTGCATGCCCTGTCCCAGAGAATCCCACAGCGACCCTCTCCTGGTCCATCCTTGAACTGTCCCACAGGATCCCAAGGTGACCCCAACCAGACCCTGTCCATTGCTGTCCTACAAATCCCATCCTGACACCGTCCCAGCCCTGTCCTCGTCCCTTCCCCGTGGAATTCCCTGGTGACACCAGCCGGACCCTGTCCCTGTCCCCAGTTGTCCCGAACGCCCACTTGGCCAGCTCACGTCCTCCATGGGTCCGGTCTCAGGGTCCCATGGTACCCGTGGCCCGAGCCTCGGTTGCAGGAGGTTGACCAGATGGTGAGGGGCCCCATGAGACGCGTCCGTCATCCTGAAGGGGATGTCACCTCCCTGCAATGTGAGACCCCCGATTCCAGGAGATCATCTTGGAGTGAGACCTGGTGACTTGGAGAAGGGACACAGAGTCCCCGCCACACCACGGTCCCCTCATTGGGTCCTCAGAACCAGTCCTTGGTCCCCGTGGGCCAAGCACGCACAACTGCACACGGAGGTGGAAGGATTTAATGACCCGTGGCACCCGTGACAATTTGGCACTTGGGCATCCCAGGACTTAAGGCTGAGGTCCCCCAACGAGTGGTCGCCTCCAGTGTCCCTTTGGGTGGCGGAGATCCTACCAAGCCGGGCCGCAGAGCCCCAGGGCCACAGCTATCTCAAGATGGCGCCGGGGCTCCCATCGGGGAGGCCGGTCAGCTGGCAGCTCCTGGCCCACAGCTGCTGCTGCAGCCTCTGGTCGTAGGTGACCTGCAGGGACCTGGTCTCCTTCTCGTTGTAGAAGTAGCGGCCACCAACTCCTTCCAGCTCCGGGGTGACCGCCGCGTAGATGGTGGTCCACGCTCCTTCTCGGGCGTCTGGGGGAGGAGGGAAAAATGGCGGAGAAGTTAGTGTCCAGGGGAGATGGCTGGGTTGCGAGAGGTATAGACTAATAGTGGATTAATCCACTTGAGTGGATTCACTGGGTGTAGACTAATAGTGGATTAATCCACTTGGATGGACTCGCTGGGTGTAGACTAATAGTGGATTAATCCACTTGGATGAACTCACTGGGTATAGACTAATAGTGGATTAATCCACTTGGATGGACTCACTGGGTGTAGACTGATAGTGGATTAATCCACTTGGATGGACTCACTGGGTGGTGACTGCAGCAGGTGGGGTGTGGCTGGAGGAGGGGGTCCCTGGGCTGTGCCTTTGGGGTCTCTGTCCTGTCCCTGGTGACAGAGCTCTCTCTGCTCCCTGGGCCCTGTCCTGAGCTGCTCTCCTCCTCCAGGCCCTGCCGCCATCTTGTTCTGCTCCCCTTGGGCCAGAGCCAGGGAGTCGGCCACCAGGGACTGGACCTCGGACACCATGAAGACTTCAGTGTGGAGATTGGATGGGGTTTCCCGCGAGGTGACACTGTCCCCCACGGCCCTCCGCCACAGCTCGAGGGGGTCAGTGGGCACTGGAGCAACCCGTTCCTGCATCTGGAATTCCCTCACCCTGCTCTGGACACGTCTCCACACTCTGCACACAGCCCGGAATCGATGGTGCTGAAATTGACGCAGAATGAC
>NC_135326.1:11444133-11600296 GCF_048772815.1 Callospermophilus lateralis | reverse complement strand
CCGCCAGCGGCTTGGGAGGCTGAGGCAGGAGGAATTGCAAGGAGGAGGCCAGCCTCAGCAACTGAGCAAAGTGCTTAGCAACTCAGGGAGACCCTGTCTCTAAATAAAATGCAGAATAGGGCTGGGGTCGAGGGCCCAGGACTCAATTCATGATGCTCAGGAAGTAAAAAGAGACAGAGAAGAAGAGTCTGGGGTCCCAGAATTCTCCTCAACGCCACGCCTCCAAAGACCTAACTTCCTCTCACTAGGCTCCGCCTCCTAAAGGGTCCCCCACCTTCCAACACCACCACGTTGGGGAACCAGCCTCACAACACAAGCTTTCGGGGGCCCTCAGATCTGGACTATCCCACAGAGAGGGCTCTGCTCAACAAGACAAAATATGGACCCCAAAGTGACCCACCTCCTGCCGATCTGCAATGAATACCGGGTTAATCCATGCAAGTGGATTAATCCACTTGCATGGATTCATCCACGGATCCGGCTCCACCTGTTATAACCCACTCATTTCACCTCTGAACTCTCCTGCATTGTCTCACGCATGAGGTTTTGACGGACACCTCGGACACCTCGCATCTAGGGCACAGCAGGGGTGCATATCGGGGGGGGCCCAGCACCCGCCCAGCAGGTCCAGGCCTCCTGCTGGAGCCCAAGGACAGCAAGAAAGGCAACCGGGGGTGGGGGGGTGGGGGGGGTGTCATCAGGACATGAATCCATTTCAGGGCAAATCCACCAGCCCGACCTGAGGTGCAGCCTGGGCTCCGTTGGATTCCCGATGGAAAATAACTCGCAGGTCCCCTGCCTTACAGGCAGACAGGGACTGGTCAGCAAAGGGCCATGAGGATGGCCACGGGCTGGTGCTAAAAAGGGAAAAATCACACCTCAGCATAAATGATTCGGGAGGATGAGGTGGAGGGTGGTTAGGGTTGCAGACTGTGCAATTCAGAGAACTAGGGCAGGATGGACCTCCCCGGTCCCAGGAAGCCCTCCAGTGATTCCCCTGGTGGGGAGAAAAGCCCCCAAGACACAGGACACATGCTGGGGGAGGGGGACAGGGGGGACAGGCGCCTCCTGCTGCCGGGGTCGTTTCCACATCATCTCAAGCCACTGGCTCTAAATCACAGGGTTGGCTGGGGGCGAGGGGGACGGTTTCTGGAGCCTTTAAAAAGCAGAAAGTGAATCACAAAAGGCAGGTTTGTGCCGGGGAGAGGGACGCGCTCTGCAATTATGTGTATTTGTCACGGTGGGTCGGCCGCCGCGGGAACAGAAGGTTTTCAAATGCCACATCACGGCCTGCGCGGAGCTGCCTTGGAGACGGGGACCCAAGGGGACAATTAATTCCAGGAGACAGTCCCCCGGGGGGTGGGTCTGGGAGGAGCAGGATCAGAGCACAAGGAGGAAGGGAGAGGAGGAGGAGGAGGAGGAGGAGGAGGCGCAGGTCCCCGGGAGCCGGGCAAGTGAAGCCCCAGGAGGAGGCGGGGACCGACGGGAGGCCCCGCCCCCAGGCTCAGACCCAAGGCCCGCCCACTCTGCCCGGCTGTCAATCAACCGCCTCTAGGGACCCAGCCTCAGGAACAGGGTTTCGAATCCCAGTTCAGGGCCCTTTAAAAAATCACTTTGAAGCCCTGAGGGGGGACAGACGGGGGCAGATGGTGGACACGAGGTCCAGGGGACAGTTCTATCAATGGCCCCCGGTGCTGACCCCACAGCTTCCTTCCCAGAAGCCCTGGACCTGCAGCCCTGCCTGGCCTCCGGGCACAGCCTCCACCAGCTTCCTCCCAAACCTCCTGTGACCTGCAGGGGACATGCAGGCGGGAAGTCCTGTCCCTGAGAGGAGCCAGGGGACCCTGAAGGGGGGACTTGTGGGACCCAGGGGGACCAGGATCCTTCCTCCAACCAGTTAGGTTCTGTCTCCAGGTTGCTTAGGGCCTCGCTAAATTGCCGAGGCTGGCCTCCAACTTGGGATCCTCCTGCCTCAGCCTCCGGAGCCGCTGGGACGCCAGGCGTGGCCACGGTACCTGCTACGTGTGCCCCAGACCTCCCCCTGGCGGGAGGAGGAAGGAGCACAACGTCCATCCGCCCAGCACAGCCACGCCCCCCACCCACGTTCCGCGCAGGACCGTTTTAGGCTGCAGAAGTCACGTGACGTCCATTTTGCACACGGGGCACTCAAATCTGAGGATCCTGCAGCCTCTGCACACGGGGCGAGGTGCCTGGCCCTGTGTGGTCGGGGACCCCGGGCAGCCTGGGGGCTCGGAAATGCTGCCTGCGTCTGAGCACAGGGACCAGCACAGAGAAGCCCATGGCGCAGCCCAGCGCAGCCCAGCAGGCTGGCCCCGTGCAGCCACTGACCCAGGCGGAACCCACCTGCCCTGAAGGTCGTCCAGGTTGAGCTCCCCGACGTAATGGGTGGCCGAGGACACGGTGACCACCCTGGCGCTGCAGCCCGGGGAGCCCGACTCCTTCAGCGTGTCCAGCAGGAGGTTGGTCAGCAGGAAGTGGCCCAGGTAGTTGACCCCCAAGTGCTCCTCGAATCCGTCCTTGGTCTGCCGCTGGGGGACCATCATCACGCCAGCTGGGGGGACAAGGATTCCGGGGGACAGTCAGATGGGCCGAGTGGCCCTTGGATGCTGGGGACTAGCCACCAAGTCTGAGCCTTCGTGTGTGGGTTTGGGACAAGGGACACTTTTTGCTTTGGGGGGATTGGGGGATGGAACCCAGGGGTGCTGACCCGCTGAGCCGCGTCCCCAGCCCTTTTAATTTTTTTATTTTTATTTAGCGACAGCGTCTTGCTGAGGCCGGCCTCCAACTTGCCATCCTCCTGCCTCAGCCTCCCGAGTGGCCTTTGCTGAACATACGATAAATACGGAGCCGGTTCTCCGCGAGGTGCGCCATGCGTGATTCTGGCATTTGATAAATGACCAAGGGAACTGACCCGTCCGCAGGCAGCAGAGCCGGGGAGAGAAAACGGGGGTCTATAAATATAAAATGCCACCCAAAGGGGACCCCAGCTCCCATGTGATCTGTTTAGGGTTTGCCAACGTTGGGTTGTTTCCTGGAGGCATTGAAAAGACTCAAAAGTAGAAACACCTGGGTTCTGGGAGGTCTTAGAAGTTTACTTCCAAGTGCTGGAGGCTGAGGCAGGAGGATGGCAAGTTGGAGGCCAGCCTCAGCAACTTAGCAAGGCCCTAAGCAACAGATAGGGATCCCCAGGCCTCACTGCGGGGCCAGGTCTGCAGAACCCAAGAGAGAGCCACCCGTGGGCATCTGGGCACCCCGCAGGGCTGGCCCCACAGCAGCATCGTTAGGATGTCATGAGATTTGGGATCCAACTCCTAGTGGGTCCCCAGGCACCACAGCCCAAGGGGACGCGGCTCAACATCCAGCACACCTGCTGCCAGGGCTGGAAAGGGCATTGGGGACACGGAGCCCTGACGTCCAACAGGCAGCCAGCCTCGGGGAAACCCTCCTGCCCCCACAGGGAGGTGCCGGCCATCACGTCAGCATCCCCGTCCACCTGGACGCGACTTACCGTTGTTCACCAGGACGTGCAGCGGGACGTTCTTCATCTTGAACTTGTGGACGAACTGCCGGATGGATGTCATGGAGCCCAGGTCACAGTACAAAAACTCGACTGGAGGGGAACAGAGACCCGGGGTTACCGCCTGCCTGCGCACCAGGCTCATTTATATGGGGAATGAGCTCTGGGTCGGGAAAACTCAGGAACAGTGAGACAGCCTTGTCCCAAGGTGACCCCCAGCGAGGGACACCCTCTTCTTCCTGAGCGTGGGAGAGAGAGGTGGGTTTGCCTGTGATTGACAGGTTGTGGACTGCACCATGTTGTGACCAGGGCGTGAGCATGCGAGGATTTGGGTACACCCGGGAGGACGGGGGACCCATCTGTGGGGACAGATGCCGAGGAACGATTTAAATTGGGAGAGGAAAGAAGAGGAGACTGGGTTCTGAGTGGACCCCAAGAGAAGAGTCTTAGGCCTGGGGGGGCGGGGCAGGGAATGGCCTCCTATTTGGGAGAGGTTTAAGGGCAAACTGGAAATTAACGTTGATGTTTCCAGGAGGGTCACATAAGGTGCAAGAGATTCTCCACACTCAGCGAAGAGAGCTGTGCATGCTCTAGGGACAGGAGCCATTTTTAAGAGACCCGTGGGGACGCAGGACACAGGGCACTCTTGCCACTTTGCAGGTCTCTAGAGCTGGGGATAGAACGACCGGTGGACCCAGCTGTGCGGCCCCCAGAGGGCAAAGCAACTGGATTTTCAACCTCTGGCAACGGTGTTTCCCCGGGGCAGAGTTTTATACCCAGCCAGAGTGGCCGGCAGCACCTTCCAGGTGGAGAAATCTCACGACGTCCAGCTCTGCAGCCGGGAGTGACAGGGTGACCTGTGTGTCAGGGTGCCCAGGAAGGGACAGGGGACGGGGAGGGCTGGAGGGGGTTTTGCATAATATGTTAATGAGGCTAAAAAATGCAAATTTGCAACTCGGAAAGAGGACCCCAAGAAGAACGTTCTATAATGACACTTTCCCGGTGGTTATTACCGCTAGGCTAAATCCACTTAAAAAAAAACACTGTGAAAATCTCCAGGAAAGAATATTTTTTTTTCCTAAGAAAATACTGATTAGCCAAAAAATCTAATCAAAGAAAAAAAAAACGGTTCTAATCAGACCCACAGACATAAGAGGAAACAGCAAAAGAATAATAAGAAAGACTGGCATTCGGGGGAGACACGGGGTGCTCACGGTGCTTAGCAAATTCCGTCAGGGTCGTAAGAAAGGAAGGGCAGCCGGGGGCGGTGGTGCCCGCCCGTCATCCCAGCAGCTCAGGAGGCTGAGGCAGGAGGATTGCAAGTGGGAGGCCAGCCTCTGCAACTTAGCAAGGCCCTAAGCAACCCAATGAGACCCTGTCTCCAAATAAAAAATTAAAAGGGCTGGGGATGTGGCTCAGTGGTTAAGCACCCCTGGGTTCCGTCCCCAGTACCCCCCAAAACAGAAAAAGAAATCCCAGGCAGCTGTCAGGGCCGGGCACCCGGTTCCCCAACAGACCCCCGGGTGGAGGAATATCACCCAGGTCACTCTGAGTGTCTGAAAAGTAGGATGAGAGCAGCTGAGGGCTTAGATCGCACAGAGGAGTCCACTGCAAGAGTCCAAGCGAGAGTTGAGGCCAAAATAGAGGCCAAAGCTGTTTTAAGAGAGAACACTGTTGAATGGAGGCCAGATTCCCATCCCTGGACATGGCCTAGGGGTCCGTCTGTAGGATGGAGAGGCCCTGGGGGATTTCACCCAACCTGCGTACATCCCAAGTCTAGGTGGTAAGGATGCCACCACCATCTCAGGAAATACAGGGACAGCTGAGGACCAGACAGGAATCCTGACCGGGAGGTGCTGGGAAGGACGTCCAGGTCCAGTGGATCAACAGCTGGACTCTGGGTCCACAGCTCACAAGAGCGTCCAGGAGGAAGGAGATCAACGTGAAACCCAAGCATCGCCCAGAAAACCCTCTCGAGGGGAGAGAAGTCTTTGCGGGTGAGAAGAACTTCGTCCAGAGAAAGGGCAGTTGCCGCGGAGCTAGAACAGTGACGGGCGGATGGGGCACGTCCGAGCCAGGGTGAGACCCAGGGAACCCGCCACCTGTTCAGACAGAGAGGACGACACTAGGAGAATGTTCTCTTGCTCCATTGGGACGACATTCTGGAACATTCTCCATGTCTTTTCATGGTCTTTTCTTTTCCATTCAAACAGTGTTATTCAATGCACATGGCGCCTCCATCCCAGGTCCATTCAAAGACTCAGTACTACTTAATGCATATGGCGGCTCCATCCCAGGCCCATTCAAAGACTCAGTACTACGTAATGCACATGGCGGCTCCATCCCAGGTCCATTCAAAGACTCAGTACTACGTAATGCATATGGCGGCTCCATCCCAGGTCCATTCAAAGACTCAGTACTACGTAATGCATATGGCGGCTCCATCCCAGGTCCATTCAAAGACTCAGTACTACGTAATGCATATGGCGGCTCCATCCCAGGTCCATTCAGACTCAGTACCATTCAATGCATATGGCGGCTCCATCCCAGGCCCATTCAAAGACTCAGTACTACGTAATACACATGGCGGCTCCATCCCAGGTCCATTCAGACTCAGTACTATGTAATGCATATGGCGGCTCCATCCAGGTCCATTCAAAGACTCAGTACCATTCAATGCATATGGCGGCTCCATCCCAGGTCCATTCAGACTCAGTACTACGTAATGCATATGGCGGCTCCATCCAGGTCCATTCAAAGACTCAGTACCATTCAATGCATATGGCGGCTCCATCCCAGGTCCATTAAGAAACTTAGTACTAGTTGGGCATTGTGGTACATGCCTGTAATCCCAGTGGCTTCGGAGACTGAGATAGGAGGATCGTGAGTTCAAAGCCAGCCTCAGTAAAAGCAAGGTGCTAAAGCAACTCAGGGAGACCCTGTCTCTAAATAAAATACAAAATAGGGCTGGGGATGGGACTCAGTGGTCGAGTGCCCCTGAGTTCAATCCCTGGTACCCTCCTCCCCCCAAAAAAGACTCAGTACTATTCAATGCATATGGCGGCTCCATCCCAGGTCCATTCAAAGACTCAGCACCATTCAATGCACATGGCGCTCAATCCCAGCTCCATTCAAAGACTCAGTACCATTCAATGCATATGGCGGCTCCATCCCAGGCCCATTCAAAGACTCAGTACTACTTAATGCATATGGTGGCTCCATCCCAGGTCCATTCAAAGACTCAGTACTACTTAATGCATATGGCGGCTCCATCCCAGGTCCATTCAAAGACTGAGTACTAGCTGGGCGCGGTGGTGCTGCCTGTCATCCCAGCTACTCGGGAATTTCCCTTTGGATCCCCGTCTACTTCCTCTCCTTACGTAAACTTCCAGGATGGGTCCAGACGGACGCCATCCCCTGTTGATGCTGGGCTTTTCCAATATGGAGAGGATAATGGAGCACCCTAAATCTCCCGGGATCTTAAATATTCTCAGGGCACCCTGGGAACCGGAGAATCCACCGCCTCCCTGGGACCCTCTGCTCTCCCTCGTGGGCCTCTCCGTCAGTCTTGGGGGCTGTCACCAAACTCCGCAGCCTGGGTCCTGCCCCTATTTGTGGCAAAGTCTGTCCTCGGAGGAGCCATCCATCCATCCATGAACTTGTCACGACGTGAATGGATTAATCCATTTCTGGACGCAGAGCCCTCGTGACCACATCCCACTTGGCGGTGTCACCTGGCTAAGAATGGAGCCCAGGGGGGGCTTCACCACGGAGCCCCCCTCCCCAGCCCTCTTAATATCTTATTTTGAGGCAGGATCTCACTAAGTTGCTAAGTTGTCGAGGCTGGCCTCCCACTTGCCATCCTCCTGCCTCAGCCTCCCGAGGGCCGGCATTACAGGTGGGCACCTCTCTGGGTCTGGTTCGCCCCTCCCTCCACCCACAGCTACGCTCCAGTGACGTCCAGTGACGGCTGGTTCTCGGCCGCCTCGCCAAGTTTTGCCCCGGAGGCTGTTCTGTGCACCGGGAAGGAAAAGCTGGACACCATGGTAAGGGGTGGGTCCTGTCCACAGCTGGACCCCAGGACCTGGGAGGGGGACCTGGTGTGGACACAGGGTCTCTGCAGAGGTCGTCAGTGCAGGGTCCTGAGATGGGCTCCTCCTGGGTCGGGGGGCCCTCGTGCAATGGCCGTGTCCTCCCAAGAGACAGAGGAGGGGACACAGATCTCAAAGGTGACTTCACAGAGGCACAGGTACAACTGCATCGTCCTGGATCCGGGTCCTTCCTCCGCTGCCCTGTCCATCACACAGCGAGCACCGCCCCTGATGAACGTCCCCAGCGAGTGACGAAGTGACGTCGAGAACAACAAGAACAAAACCAAAAAAAAGAAATTTGAAAACGAGGGTAAGGATCCGAGGGGCCAGCTCCGCGGCAGAGCAGCGGCCCTTCCACGGGTCTGCGTTGGTCTCCGAGCACCGTCATGGTCACCCCTTGGGACACCGACCCCCAAGGACGAGAGGATCTCAAGGGTGGGAGGGTTTCATCCCCTGGTCTGGGAGATACTTGTGCTTCGGGGTCCATGGGAAGGATGGACTCACGGTGGACAGCGGGTGGGCGGCCATTCCCCGCCTCCAAACTAGGTCCTGGGCCGAGGTCTGGGGACTCAATGTGGAACTGAGTTTGGAGAGAACCAGCATCAAATCTGCTCCAGCTGGACACAGCGCCCTCCTCACCAGGTCCTGGGGTCCAGAAGTGGACAGGACCTGCCTCTTACCATGGCGTCCAGCTCCCTCCAGGGCTCCAGGGGGCTCCTCCTGCCTGTCCAGCTCCTGGGCTCCAGCTGGCCCTGGGCTGGTGGCCCCTCACTGCAGTCCCTGCCTCCGTCTCCACGGGGCTCCTCCTCTGGGTCTGTGTCCCCTCCTCTGTCTCTTGGGAGGACACGGCCATTGCACGAGGGCCCCCTGACCCAGGAGGAGCCCATCCTCCACATGAGGTTCCCACCCGAGGTCCCATCCTGGTCAAGCAGGTCCAGCACGGGATTCCTTAGACCGTCACCATCCTCCAAAGTGACGGCGTGGTGACCAGAGGTGGCTCAGGGCCCACGTCCAAGATGAGAAAGCTCAGGCTCTAAACAGGAGCTTAGTGACCCGTTGGGTCAGAGCCTTGCCCCGGTCACTCACTGTGTCGTCAAAGCACAACCCACAACGGCATCTCGGAGTCACCTTTACCAGGCCACCGTCACCCTGGACCTTCACCGGAGGCCCCAGGGCTGCTTCTATTTGTAGCTCCTGGGCGGGAGGTCACCGTGGCTGGCGCTGACCGGCGAGCCCATCTGGCTGGCTCCTCTCTGCCTTTGGGGACAGTGTGGCCTTCCTTCCAAGTCCCCGAGCACAAAAATAGCTCCCAGGTCCACTCAGCAGCTGAGAGGCACATGAGCGGTTCAGGTCCTTCCCTGGGAACTCATGGACGCCCAGGCTGGACCCAGAAGGGACGCTGCCTCCCAGCTGGCCCTGGGGCTCCATGTGCCAGGTCAGCTCCTCCCCACGTCCATCCTGATGGCCACCCGGCAGATCGAGGACATCCTACTAGGACTATCCCACGAGTCCACTCCTTTCCATAGACACACACCGTTATGAAATCTGTCCCTCTGGGGGACAGTGACCCAGGCAGAGGGGACCCTGCTTCCCTGGAACATCTTTCTGCAAAACCCTCATTTCCTGTCACCGCTGACCCTTAGGACATTGGGTCAGAGGGAGGTGACCGGGAAGAGTGAATCCTCCTGAGATGGCACCGTCCTTTGCCTTCTGCAGACTGGACGGTTGTCCAGTCCCTCTGCGTAAGGGACACAATGAGCCATTGAGGATCGAACGCGTGCCCTCCGGGTCCGTGGCGGGTGCCCACCATCTTGTGGGCAAACGGGTGACTTTTCCACCACCCGGTTGTCCCGCCTGAGCCGCCCGCTGTCTGGCAACTGCTGTCAAAGCGTCTCCCCGAAACAGCACAAGTCCCTCCTCTGGTGACCTCCTCCATCTGCTCGTCACCCTCAGCCTAAGTCATCCGGAAGGACGTCCATCCCCGAGTCTAACCCCTTTGTCACTCCCTCCGAGGACAGACAGAGTCACACAGCGTCGGCTCAGTACCAACGTCTCTGTTGCATATCACGGGTACAAGGACAGCCCCTGACCCCAGGTGGACCGTGAGCTGCCCATGGGGTCCCCCGTCCTCATGGACCATTGTTCTGGTCAACGGGTGACCCCTCCTGCTTCCCCAGCTTCTCCAAGGGAGCGAGGGTCCCCACCAGTCCCTGCAGCAGAAGGATCTCGGAGTCGCACCTGCTGGACATGCCCCTGCTCTGGTGGAGGTCAGCTTTGGGCACAGGCTGTGTAGACGGTGGCTGGATCATGCAGGTGATGGGGGGGGGTGGAAAGGGATTATTCGGGTCCTGGTGAGACCCCTGCCGTGAGCAGACGCACCAAGGGCTGCTCAACAGGGCAAAGCGGCATCCGATGTCCTTCTCTGGACATCCATGAACTTCGAGCTAAAAAAAACCATTTTCTCTACACGTGAAGGGGTCTCGGGTATCTTATTAGAGCAACGGAAGGTGGACCAAGGGACCCACCAATTCCAAGCCCAATACCAGGCGTGGAACCAATTCCAGGTCCACCCAGAAAAGACGGGGACAAGGTCATCAGAAGGTTGGGGAATGGGCATCCTGGGGGGCTTGGCTCTCAGGTCCTGGAAGTGGACACGGAGCTAGGGGAAGAGCTGACCTGCACGCAAGGGCAATGTCACCCACCTTCTGGTTCCACGTGGGGTCAGTCCCTTGAGTCGTGCTGCCCGCTGGGGAGGGGCGGGTCTGTCTGTTCATTTTCGTTCACTGGAAAAAGTGGAGGCAGCCTCAGAAAAATGGCAGCCCGGAGGCCCTCCCAGATTTTAAAAAAAGGAGGCGGCAGATGTTGTGTGGGAAGAGGCACAGCCCAGATGGGGATCCAGCACGAGAAAGGGGCCAGATGTCACCAGCGGTATCACTTTCTCCCCCCTCGCGAGGAGAGAAAAGCAAGAGCCCTGGCAGGTACATTCTCACACAGCGAGGTGTTAGGAGAGGGGAGCCGACGGGAAATGTGTCATCTGCAGGGACGTCTCCGTGCGCGGAAGAGAACAGGGCGCTGTCACCAGGCGCTCAAATGCTCCCAGCTGCATCCAGAAAAATCAAGATACTTGGGTTTCTCTCCCAAGGACGCGAGATCCAAGGATGAAGACGCATCTGCCCTCTGCAGTCCGCGGCTGCGCTATTGCGGATGGCCAGGACATGGACGGACACTCAGCCAGTGTCCATTACTGGATGAGTGGATAAAGACAAGGGGGTACGGACACCCAGGGGAAGACAATTGAAGTTGATCTGCGGCTCGTGGTGTCCAAAGTCCAGTCCCTGGTGGCCGACTCCATGGCTCTGGCCCAAGGGGAGCAGAACAAGATGGCGGCAGGGCCTGGAGGAGGAGAGCAGCTCAGGACAGGGCACCAGGGGGCAGAGAGAGCTCTGTCACCAGGGACAGGACAGAGACCCCCAAGGCACAGCCCAGGGACCCCCTCCTCCAGCCACACCCCACCTGCTGCAGTCACCACCCAGTGAGTCCATCCAAGTGGATTAATCCACTATGAGTCTACACCTCTCCTAACCCAATTATTTCACCTCTGAATGTTCCTGCACCATCTCACACATGGGCATTTAGAGGAGAAGTTACGGAAATATCTTCCCGCTGCTATCAGGTGCCTTGACAGCTAGCGAGGCTGAGCCTGTGGCTGTCCCTGTGGACGGAGGGGGCAGCAGACACCACAAAACTTGAAGCGGGAAAAAAAAAAAATCCATTCGCATCCTTTGAGTAACGGGATCCAAGATGGCAGCCACCCCATGCTTGGACCATCTGGGACCACTGGGCACCCAGCCTTACACTGGAGTGTGGCCCCCAATACCTCGAAATACTTCCATTGGTTAACATTTTTAACCAGAATTACGAGGAATGGTGTTGACGATTCTCATAGAATGGGTGGACCCAGGAGCCATGTCAGTACCATCAAAATGGCGGAACTGCGTTACACCAGCGCTGTCCCGCGAGAGTAGGACACCCGATGACATCGAATGAAAACCAGGGACTCTCCGCGAAGGACAGGATGACAATGATCAATCCAGAAAGAAGAAATACAGACCCTTTCCATCCCTCACGCCCATTCGATAGAAGCCCAGTGGTAAACTGATGTCTCCTAGACCTCAGAACACTAGAGAAGGTCATCAGAAGGACGGGGAATTGCCCCCTGAGTATCTTGTCACCCCAGTGTCCTGTCCAAGAGAATGTCATCCATTCGTCTATTCTGTGTTGCTATAACACAATACCTGAAGACAGTACTCATAATGGAAAAAAGGGTTCTTAGCTCATACTTCTGAAGGTCCCTGAGCACCCACCCACCTCTGGTGGGGACCTACTGGCTACACCACCACATGGCAGATGGCATCGTGGTAGGGAATGACCACAAGGAGTGACAAAAGGCCCTAATTACCTCCCCAGGGCTCCATATCTTAAGGATTCCACCACGGGTCCATGGATCATCACGTCTGCAGCTCATGAAACACGCTAACCCACCACCCAGCCCCATCGGTGGGTCTCACGTGCTACTCAGCTTGGTATCATTGTACCCAAGACACATGACGAGATCTTTGACGAGGACAGGTCCCATTTTGGCCCTACACCTGAGGTGACACAGAACGTCATGGCAGAAGGGCTTGGGGGAGGAGAGCTGCTCAGCTCTTGGTAGCCGGAAAGATGAGAGGGGACAGAAAGAGGGGAGAGAGAGGGAAGCCAGGGACATGATATAGTCTCCCAAAAAGCCAGGGACAAGATATAGTCCCTAAGAGCATGCTCCCAGCGACCTACTTCCTCCATCTACAACCCACCGACCGCTGGTTTCCACCTTCTCCCAGTTGCTCATTCGAATTCTGAACCCATCAAACACACTGAGGAGGGGACAGCTCTCACCGTCCAATCATGTCACCTCTGAGCTTCCCCGGGCTGGCTAACCCGGGAGCTCTTTGGAGGACACCCAAAATGCCAACCATAACGGGGACCCAGTGTCAGGGGTACGTAGCGTGAGTCCTCCTCGTTCCAAACCCTGAAGAGAAAATCCATCCAAAAGGACGAGCTGTCATCCTTCCCGGAAATGTGACAGTGCTTGTCTGGGGACCCCTTTTGGGTCTCATCCCCGAGGGGAAGGATCCGTGGAGAGCGTCGGTCCCGGGACTTATCTCGCGGGCTTTGCGACTAAGCAGATCCTTGTGCCTCAGTAAGACGATAACTAAGCCCTAAATTCTGTGGGATTTTTCCTTCTCTGCACAAAATGACCAGAGTGCATGAAGCCATCGCCTAAATCCCCGGGACTCTGTTACATAATCACGTCTGTGAAATCCCTACAGAGCCGAGTGTCTCTTTTTTTTGGCAGCCACCAACGACATAACGTCCATGGCTCTAGGGAGACAGTCGGTTGCCCTCTTGAACCTCGGAGGAGGATTAGACGGACTCATATAGACCGCAGGGGGATTGGCGATTTGGTGGCTTTAGCTGTGGTTCTATTCTTAGCTCCCTTGATGGCTCGTAAAGCGCTAAATCTCTGGAGCTGGTCACTGCCCTCCAGGTCGGCCATGGCTTGCACACGTGGTCTCTGAAATGAGGGTCCTGGAGGTGCCCCCCTGCCAGGTTGTCAACTTGGGTCTGTTTCAAAATGGCGCCGGGGAATGGATGGCTCCCAGAGACTTGTTGGACCAGGACGGTGGTTTGAATATAGTTTGCTGGAAGATGGGCGGGATTGAGGTGGCGGGACCTTGAAGAGGTGGGAGTAATGGTGTCCCAAGGGACGGTGTCCGTCTCCTATGACGGAATTAGGTCTCAGGAGCGTGGGTTGCTGTCCAGGGAGGCTGTGCCGTGCACCACACTCCTAGTACCTCCTGAATGTGGTTGGTTACCGTCCTCCTTCTCCACCATATTGTAACGCAACTGGGTGGTCCCTACCTTCCTCCTTCTCCGCCATATTGTAACACAGCTGGGTGGCCCTTACCGCAGCCCGAGGAATGCCGTTGTGGCCTTCCAGCCATCAGAATCCTGGGGTCTACCTTTTTGCTTTCTACTTTACCCCGCCTCAGGTATTTTGTTACAGCAACACAAAATGGATTAAGCAGATGGTCCCAGACAGTGGACGCGGGCAGCCACGGCACACGTTTCACTCCCTGCCCGCTGTTCCCAGGTCGCTCAGAGACCCGGCAGATAATGCAAAGACCTCAAAACCACTGAGCTGGGTGGTCCCCCTGGAGGACGGCTGAGCAAGGAATTAAAGAGTACCAACCCACATCCTCCGGGGGCAAAGAGTGGACGTTCGAGTAACTGCCCGAAAAGAGACGGGGAAGAAGTCATCTGGGAACCCAGGAGGAAAAAAAGAGACAAAACACAAAAAAATAGAGAAATAATAGTATGTTAAAAATGGGTGCAGTTCACCGAGTCCAATGAAGAAAAGAGTGAAGCTGGATATGGTGGGATAGCGCAGGTGATGGACTAGATGACGGACAGCCGTGTCCGTGAAGCTGGGGTGAGGCCGAGAGGCGGAAAACAGGATGGCTGTTCAGAAAAGAGCCTCGTGACCCCAGCGACGGAAGGGGCAAGCACCTGGTGGAGAGTTCTCCAAGTTCTGACTCTTAGGATCGAGGTTATGGGAGAGTCAGAGCGATGGGGTTTGGAGGTCCCCCCGAGATCGACTCAATAAATAAAAAAACTCAGAAAATACGTAACGCAGAAGATCCAAAGGATAAGAGAAGAAGAGAGAAGGATCCCGGTGCGTATTTCTTAAAAGATAAAGGTGACATAAAGGCGCTTGGTCACAGAAATTCAAATCTTAATTTTATGCTTAGTCGTAGAAAATCGGATTTTTTTACGTAGATGGATTCAGACTCTCTTAAAGAGGCTATTGAGGACGTTCAGAGAAGGGGGTGATTCTTGAGAGGACTTAGAATACCGGATGCACACGCCACCTCATTAAGAGACCTCATTAAACGACACTCGTTAGGAGACCAGGACGAGGAAGGATTCTGTGCACGTTCCGTAAAGACGATTTTCTTTTTTTCCGTTTTTCCAGATATTTTTCTCTCCGAGGTGGGTTAGCTCCCTGATGCGGAGGGCGGAAAATGTATTTCATGGCTGAGGATCTGAGCTCAGGAATGGCAGGTCCCAGGGCACTGGGGTTGGAATCTCCAAATGGGAAAGATGCTTTGCCCCCGCCACCGTCTCCTCTCGGTGAGTCCTCCCAGCTCCTAATGGCTGGCGGCACACGCTGCAGGGGTGTCAGCTTCGTGGAGGAAAAAAAATGCCCATATTCGCGGAAAGGACAGTTTTTGCAGGGACCTAGGGATAAAGGTTTTTAAAAGGCTGTTCAGTGATTCTACTAAGGACACCACCGTGTCTGTGCCATGCACACCTTCTAGAACCTTCAGCGACCTGTCCGTGCCTCCGTTTATCTGTTTGTCCACCTGGCCGACCGCCACACAACCCCAAGGACTTCCCCTGCCGCCATTTTGCATGGTGTAGATGCATAGTGGATTAATCCACTTGGATGGACTCACTGGGTGTAGACTAATAGTGGATTAATCCACTTGGATGGACTCACTGGGTGGTGACTGCAGCAGGTGGGGTGTGGCTGGAGGAGGGGTCCCTGGGCTGTGCCTTTGGGGTCTCTGTCCTGTCCGTGGTGACAGAGCTCTCTCTGCTCCCTGGTGCCCTGTCCTGAGCTGCTCTCCTCCTCCAGGCCCTGCCGCCATCTTGTTCTGCTCCCCTTGGGCCAGAGCCGTGGAGTCGGCCACCAGGGACTGGACCTCTTCTAAAGCTGTGACCAGAATAGACTTTGCTTCATCTTCATTTCTCTTGCTGGGTCTTTTGGTCCCAGTGATCAAAAGGGTGACGGAAGCAAGTCCCCTTGGCCACGTGCCACCTTTTACCTCGATAAGGTCTCCGAGGTCTTCTTCTAACAGACGGGAGAGCGCCTCCCTGTGTGCAGTCTTAAAGCCTCTCCAGGTCACTTAGGAAGCCACCTGGTGACGTGCCAACGCGACGTGCGCCCGTCCACTTTCCACTCGCGGAACCCCGACCTCGGGTGATTGACGGACAAAAGAGAAAGGGTTGAAGGCGGCTCTCGGTTTTGGAGATTTCAAAGTTCCTCGGAGCCATGGCTCTGGAGGATCATCGTGGTGGGCAGGATGGGGTGCAGGAGATCATTCCCTTGTGGACAGGAAGTCGGGGAGGAAGAAGAAGGCACTGGAATCCCGCACATACACAATGGAATATTACTTAGTCATGAAGAAGAATGCAATGATGGCATTTGCAGGTCAATGGGTGGACCTGGGGGGATATCCTGCTCACGGAAATAACCAGGTCCCCCAAAACCAAAGGCTGAGTGTCCTCTCTGTGATATGTGGACGCTAACTGCATGCAGTCACTGCCGGAGGCGGGCAGCAGGTGGACACTAGAGCTCTATCAATGCTGTGACAGACAGCATCTCCCCACCACCTTCCCAGAGCCTGGGAGTCCTGGGAGTCCCCCCAAGGTCCACCAGCGAACCCTCCTCTAAGCCCACGGAACCCACAGGGGCCCCCTCCCAGCCCCGCGAGACCAACAAGAAAATCATCAAACGGATCCTCAAGAACCCCATTTCTGCAGCCTGCAAAGAGACTCTGTAATACCGTTCCCACCCTTGACCCACGTCCAGCTTACGGGGAGCCCAGGGCCGGCTCCTTTCACTCAGAGCAAACCTGAGAAATGACCGCAGCGTCCCCCAACCCCAGTCCAGCGTCTCAACAAAGATGGCGTGACCCACTGTGGACCGGAGGTGGGGAAGGTCATTCAGGGCCCTGGCCAGTCGCCAGCCACCTCGCAGAGGGGGCCGCGGAAGCTCCAGTCCTCAAGATCTAGGACTCAGCTTGTGCAACGGCTTGCACACGTCCACCCAGAACGCTGTTCACCAGCATTTGACCAAGTTCTCGCACTCCTCAGCTTATACCATAAGGACTGAAAATGGGCACTGTCCAGGGACATGGCCACATCCATGTTCACAGCAGCTCGATTCACAGTAGCTAAGCTACGGCACCAACCTTGGGGCCCTTTAATACAAAAGTGGGTAAAGAAACTGTGGTATGCATACTAAGTGGAATATTACTCAGCCATGAAGAGGAACGAAGTGACGGCGTTTGTAGGTAAACGGACGGAGCTGGACACTCTCATGCTCAGTGACATAAGCCAATCCCCCCCAAAAAAAAAAACCAAAGGCTGAATGTTCTCTCTGATTCAAAATAAGGCGGAAGGAAGTGACAGAGCCTGACCTTTGCTGTTCAGCGTCTCTTCTCTGATCTTGCGGATGACTTCTTGGGCTTTGGCGTCATTGTTCCCAGCTACAAGGGAAAAGGAAAGAAAAAATTACAAAAAAAAACATGCAAACCGTGAGTGACATGGCCTCCAACTTGCCATCCTCCTGCCTCAGCCTCCACAGCCCCTGGGACGATACAAGATGAGACACGTGTTGGAGCTGATGGGGGGGAGCTTTGATGGACAGGTGACCAGAAGCTCTCGGGGGCCTTCAGAGGGGCAAGGTGGCCCGGGACACCAGCCAGAATCATCTGAACGGAAACCTCGGCCTCCAGGAGCCGACCCGAACCTTTCCTCTCTCTAAGCTGCGGACCTCGGGTGTTTGCTCACAGCTCCGTCTCCATCGCCACTGAGACGCGGGAGCCCCGGCCACGGGATCCCAGGTCCCTTTACTGCGCAGGATGTGTCTGCTGCTTCCTTCCTCCTGCTGGGAGGACTGTGCGGGTCTCGGTCAGGATGGCCGCTGTGGAAAGCAGCCGGAAGCTTCCTGGATAAATTTAGGGTAGGTCGACCATGGGAGCTACCCATCTCCTCACGGGGCATCCAACCCAAACGGATCAGCGTGCGGGAGGGACATGGGGTCCACCATATGCATTTCAGCAAGGTGCAGAAGCCAGTGACCTTGGTGCCTATCGACCATGGAAAGGACAAAGGTGGTCTGTGGGTGGAATACTATACAGCCATGCAAAGGGACGCTGCTCTGTCATATCTCAGCAGCACCGGAGGATCCGGAGGGCCTGCCGCTAAGCGAGATAAGCGAAGTACGGAAAGCAAACGGGCGGGATGTCCCGAGACTGTATCACAGTCACGAGATGGCAGACGTTAAAAAGAAAAAAAAAATGTCAGGCGGGTGCACACCTCTCACCCCAGCAGCTTGGGAGGCTGAGGCAGGAGGACGGCAAGTTGGAGGCCAGCCTCAGCAACCGAGCGAGGCTCCAAGCAACTCGGCGAGACCCTGAAGCAGAATGTGCATCCGACCGTCCCAAGGAGCTCCCCGGCCTCCGGGTTTCCCCCCCCGCGAGTATCCACTTCCCAGGGTTTGCTCTACCTGACCGTTGGGTCCACCTGGAAGTGGCCACCTACAAGAGAAAACCGGAGTCCCCTCCCCGGGGGACAAGAGAAGCCATCATAAAGGTTCACCTATGACGACGTGCATGCCCAGCCTGGCCAGGCACTTGGCGGTGGCGTAACCGATGCCATCCGTGCCGCCCGTCACGATGGCCACGCGGTCCGGCTGCTGGCAGAAAACTGAGGAGGAAGCAGAAGAGGAAAAAAAAAAAAATCGAGGTTTAAAAAGCAGCGTCCAAGCCGGGAGGGTAGCGCCCGCCTGTCATCCAGGTGCTGGGGAGGCTGAGGCCCGAGGATGGCAAGGTGGAGGCCACACATCGGGGCTATTGGTTTTTAAAAACACCTGCTTGGTGACACCCACACTCCTCCAGCTGCCCGGGTGGCCCAGGGGACCTGGGACACTGCTTTGGGGAATAGGACCCCCGTGTCCCCGCGCGGATGGGGGGTGACTCTCCTTTTGCTGCGTGTGGCCCGCGAATGAGCGGATCCGCGAGTGCAGAACGTGCACCGCAGAGCGCCGACTGTATTCCCCCGCATGCGCCCGGGTGGGGGTCCACCCTGTGACCCCAGTGGCACTCTGCACCCGCAGTGTCCCCCCCGGGGGCAGCTCAGACCTCACTGATGGGAACTGGGGGTCACGACGCCCTGGGATGGGATGTGGGGGGGGACAGGTCAAAGCTGGACACAGGGAGGGGGGACGCGCAGGCCTGGAGAGCCACTGGGCAGCGGCGCCCTCCCCGTCCCTCCCGGGCCTCCTGGCAGATTCCGTCACATTGTCCCCCGGGTCCAAAGCCTCTGCGCCTTTCCCGCCTTTAATCTGGGGTTAATCCCGACTCCCAGATGTCGGCTCCTGTCCAGGGAGATCAGAGGGGACCGGCGGCTCTCCCAACTGGGGGCCAGCCCTGGCCACCTCCCGCAGCCCAACATGCAGCTGGTGTCCGGGGACTTCAATCTGCAGGCTCTGCGTCCCCGCCCCCAGGACCGTGTGCAAAACAAATCCCCGGGCTACATTGGCGCTGGAGGCAACCGTGCAACTGGACAGACAAGAGACGCACCCACGGCCCCCCTCACCCCACAGCTGGCGGAGAAGCCCGGGCACGTCCCCTGCGAAGTTTAGAACCCGCTGAGGTCACGCCCCTGCGGCCAGTGGCTAAGCTGCGGGGCTGACCTCATGCCCGGGGAACCGAGGGCTCCGCCCACCTGCTGCCCCTCCGGCCTCCGGCTCCTCCGTGGGAAAAGAGGTCTTTGTATCCACCTCCCCGCGTGCAGAGGAGCAGAAAAGGAACAAACAGTCCCCGGGTGTGCAAGGAAAACAGGGGCAGGGGACGCGGTGTGCAGGCGGCGCTTCGGTGTCATTCCAGGGGTCTGGAGGCTGAGGCAGGAGGACGGCAAGTTGGAGGCCAGCCTCTGCAACTTGGAAACACCATTTTTTCAAGATAAATAATAATAATAATAATAATAAGGGTCGAACCAAGAGGTCCAGGTGGGCCTGGGGGGGGGGGTCTGCATGTGACCGATGGCGCATGCGCTCCCAGGGCAGGAGAGCTTGTGAGTGACAAGGGTCACAGACGTCCATCCCTGTCCCTGCACAAAGTCCTGGGGACGGGTCCTTGAAGCAGCTGCTTCTGAGACACAAAGAGAGCAGGAGGCGGGCGGAGGCCCAGGCGCAGGGTTTGCAGAGCCTCCGGGGCTGCACTCTGACCCCTGCAGCCAGAGCCCAGGCGCTGACCCCCAGCAGGCCTCCTGACCCCCACCAGCTTCGCGCAAAAGCACAGCGGGCGGGCGCCCCAGCTGGGATCCGGGGCCTCTCTGCAAAAGCAGGAAACCCGGCCTCAGCTCGGGAGGGAAGCGAGGGGCAGGAAGCTGTGCAGCTCCTGCTGCAGCCCAGCGAGGCCCCTGGACGCTCCGCTCCGCAGGCAGGAGCTGTGGGCGTTGCAAATGCCCGCGGCGGGCTCTGCGCATGTGCAGGAGAAAGAAGAGTCTGAGGTCCGGGAGGCCCGCACCACCACCACCACCGCCTTTGCCAGCTACTGGCTGCTTGCGGTTGTTTGCTGTGTGGTTGGTTTCATTTTTTTTTCCGTGTCCCTGGGTAGGGCAGGTCGCAATTTGCAAGTGACAACTGAGAACTACCCAGAAAAATGCTAGAAAAAAAAAAAAAAATCTTAAATGAAGGTCTTATGCACACGGATTTTTTTATTTTTTAAATTTTTTTTTTGAGTGCTGCAGGGCTCCCTCAGAGTCTCCTGTCACAGTCACGTCGGGGCCGGATAGATTTGGTGCAAAATAGAAGAACGAACAGGGCGAAAGGAAGGAGGAAGCGCTTCCTCTGGAACCCTGGTGCAGCCTGAGTCCCCCCAACCTGAGTCCCCAAGCCTCTACCCACGTCACCTGGTTTGGGGGCACCAGGGATTGGACCCAGGGACACTTAACCACGGAGCCACGTCCCCAGCCCTTTTTATATCTCAGTTTTAGAAACAGTCCTTGCTAAGCTGCCTAGAGTCTTGCTCCTGCAGAGGCTGGCCTCCACCTGGTGATCCTCCTGCCTCAGCCTCCCAAGCTGCTGGGATTATAGGCATGGACCACCACGTCCACTCCCAAGTTCCCTTTAAAAGGACCGTGAACCCCCAAATGTCCCCATCCCTCTCAAGGTGGCCTGCGCTCTGCCCCACAGAGAGCCCCCTCTTGATCTCCTAAATAAATCACCAACAAGTGACCAGTGCCCACACGAGGTCCCCCTGTTTGGGACCTCCTTGGGCTGCTACTGCACCCACGGGGTCCCTTGGGTACCTGAGGCCAAAGAGAGAAAAGAAAAAGAAAAACGCAAAAAAAACACATCTGAACTCGAGGCTGCGAGACCCCAGGGCGAGACCTGGACTGTGAGTGGCCGGGACAGGTGTGTCCTTTAAGGCCAGCGAGCACCGCCACCCCTCCCGTGGCCAGCCTGTGGGCAGACCCCAGGGCCCCGGGGACGGACGCACGCGCAGCAGAGGAGCCCAGGAGCAGCGGCGGCTTTGCGTCTCTGGTTTATTGAGCAGAGTTCAAGGTCGGAGCTTCCAGGAAGGCAAGGGGAAACCTGCAAGAAGCGCAAAATCCCAACACTGTCGGGAGGATACAAAAAAATGCCGCTGTCCACCTGAGCCTGTCCCTAACACGGCCCCCTGGGCGCTCCAAACTTGCACAAGGAGCTGGGCGCCCGGGGACCACCGAGCTCCGCGTTCAGTCTCTTATGGAAGGGAGCAGCATCCCCAACGGGAAAAGCAGTCCTACATCTAGCAGCGCCATTCCAGGTTCCCGGGGGGCCCTTCCCATCAGCCAATTCCGAAAAAAATAAAATAAAATAAATATATATATATATATTAAGTTTTATCTTTATTTTTGGCCAATTAAATGCTCCCCCACGAGCTTGAGTTTTTTTAAAAGAATTCAAACGTCTTCTCCCACCCAGGAACCTCAAATTCCCACCTCCATGCCTGGAAGTCGGCCTCAAGCAAAGCTAAACAAAAGCAGAAAAAGAAAAAAAAAAAAAAATAGGGGTCTTTTTTACTGCCCCCCAAGAAACCTAAAGACAGCTCACCTCGGTTCATGCGTCACAAATAAAACCCAGAACGGCAAGATGCATGAACTACCCGGCTCAGCAGTGGCTTCAAAAGCGGAAATGCTTATAATCCCAGCGGCTCCGGAGGCTGCGGCAGGAGGATGGCGAGTTCAGAGCCAGCCTCAGCCACAGGGAGGCTCTGAGCCGCTCAGGGAGACCCTGTCCCTAAACAAAATGCCAAATAGGGCTGGGGACCGGGCTCCGGGGTCAAGTGCCCCTCTGGGTTCCACCCCTGGACTCTGTGGTCTCCCAGGTGGAGAGCGGCACCCTGCAGGGTCCCCAGGGCCCCAGGGATTGAACCCAGGGACACTGAGCCACGTCCCCAGCCCTGTTTCTATTTCCGTTTTAGAAACAGGACTCGCTGGTGGCAGAGGCTGGCCTCCAAGTGGCGATCCTCCTGTCTCAGCCTCCCAAGCTGCTGGGATTATAGGCCCTGACCACCATGTCCAGTTCTTGGGGGGGGAGGGGGAATCAAGCATCAGCCATTGCCAGGCTTTTGAGCAAGCGGTGGCCTTTGGTTTGTGGAAGGTGACCCAGGGCAGGGCAGGCCCAGCCGCCTGCGTCCTTCCTTCTCGGCTCTTGACTGTCCAGTGTCCACGGACGCGGCCCCTAGAGGAAGCCCCCGTCCCTGAGCCCGAAGAAGCCGCCGCTGGCCGGGTCCCCGAGCGGGAACAGCTGCTCCTGGTCCAGCCCCCACTCGCCCTCGTCCTCGTCCTCGGGCTCGGCCTCGACGGCGGCGGCGGAGGCCCGGCCGTTCTCGTAGAGGAACACCTGCTGGTCCACGTGCGCGGGGGCCAGGCGGTTCCGCTTGGCGCTGACCACGTTGGCGGCCGAGCCGAAGAGGCGCTCGGGGGGGACGCGCGTGGCGGCCACGCACCAGTACTTCTGCAGGACCTGGGGCAGCACGGGGAAGAGGGCCAGGCGGTCGGACCACCACTTGAGCGGGTCCTCGTGGAGGCCGAGGACCTTCTGCGACTTGAAGTTGCTCAGCTCCTCCAGCAGCTGCGCGGTCACCTCCTCCTGGTCCTCGGCGCCGGCCGCCGGGCAGAAGATCTCGGCCAGCAGGCTGTGGATGGCGCTGGCCGGCCGCTTGGCCGGGGGCTCCTCGGACCCCGCCGACGGCTTGTCCTCCGCGGGCGGCGGCAGCAGCGGCGGGGGCGCGGGGCAGCCGCCGTCCTTGGCCTTGTCCAGGAGGCCCTTGGCCTCCTCCACCACCCGGTTCTCCACCTGCTGCCTCTCGAAGGCCGACAGGAAGGGCAGCCTCTTGTAGCGCGGGTCCAGGAAGGTGGCCACGTTGAGGAACAGGTCCGTCTCGGGCGCCTCCTGGTAGGTCCGGGTCAGCTCCTTGGCCATCACCTCCTTGGCCATGCTCAGGTCCTTGGGGTCGCCGTCCTTGGCGTGCAGCGTCGTGTTGAGCAGCATGTGCAGCAGCGGCTTGACCATGCTGATGGTCGGGTGTCGCGCGGCGGCCAGCACCTCGGCCACCTGCTTGAAGGGCTGCAGCAGCTCCACCAGGCCGTCGATGGTGGCCCACTCGGCGGCCTCCAGCATCAGGTGGTGGTTGTTGCTGTCCTCCACCAGGACGCCCGCGATGGCGAACTGCTGCTCCCGCAGCCGCTGCAGCATGGCCAGCGTGCTGCCCCAGCCGGCCACCCGGTTGCTGACCAGCATGCAGCGCGCGGCGCCCTGCAGCCTCTGCTTCTCGGCCAGCATGTACATGGCCACCGACGACTGCTGGAAGTAGGCCACCAGGCGGCGGCAGCGCGCCAGCAGCGCGGCCAGCTTGGGCAGCCGGAAGGCCTGCTGGATGGCCGCCTCGAAGGCGCGGCCCAGGCACGGCATGTGCACGGGGATGTCCAGCAGCGAGCACGCCTGCGCCACGTCCTTGCCGCCGTCGGTGGTGGCCCCGGAGACCTTGGCGCTGACGCCCCACTCGATGAAGGTCTCGTAGAGGACGCGCGTGATGGTCTCGGCCGCGTGCTCCTCGGGCACCTCGAAGGTCTTCAGGCACCGCGAGGCCACCGACAGGCCGCTGGGCGACGCCCGGCCCAGGAAGTGCGCGGCCAGCGTCACGTAGGCGCGGTTCTGGTTGTCGCTGCGCCACAGCTCGGTGGACACGCCGCACCAGGCGGCCTCCGCCAGCTCCTGGCGCACGGCCTCGCGCACCGCCCCGTAGCGCGCGGGCAGCGCCCGGCTGCCGAAGAACCGGGCGCTGGGCAGCTCGTAGCGGGGCTCGGCCGCCCGCAGCAGCGCGCGGAACGCGGGCTCGTCCACCGTGGACGCCGGGAAGAGCCCCTCGCAGAGCAGCGCCAGCACCGCGCCCGTCAGCTCCTGCTGCCGGCGGCCCTCCAGCCCCGGCTTCCCGGCCAGCGCGTCCTGCGCCCCTGGCAGCTGCGACGACGACGACGGCGGGGGCGGGGGCTGCGACGTCGAGGGGGACGAGGCCGAGGCCGCGGAGGAGGAGGAGGCGGCGTCGGGCTTCAGCTTGGAGAAGGCGGTGGCGAAGGCCTCGCGCATCTGCTCCGTGTTGCTCTTGATGAACTCGCAGAACTCCTCGGGGTGGTTCTTCTCCAGGTGGTAGGAGAGGTTGGACGTGTTGCCCGAGTAGGCGATCTGCGACATGCAGATGCGGCAGTAGATCTTCTTCCACTGCAGGATGCACCCCTCGGCGTTGGTGTCGAAGCCGAAGTACTTCCACACCTTGCTCTTGGCGCGGGGGTGCGCCACCAGCTTCAGGTCGGCCTGCGACGGGTCCCCCGCCTTGCTCTCCATGGCCCCGTCGTCGTCGTCGTCGGCGGCACGGCCGGCCGGGCGACGGCTCAGGCGCGGGCACCTGCTAAAGAAGCACCAAGACAGACACAGCGTGAGAAGAGACGCGCGCCACGGGCCCCCGCGCCCCGGGGACACAGCCAGGCGCCGGGCAGGGCCCAGCGGGCAGGCGCGGAGCAGCACAGCCGTCCATCAAAGGCACCGCGCATGCGTCTCGCTTCCTTGCAGAGCTGAGAGCGCGACACTAGGGGGCGCTGCTCGGGTCACTGCAGACGCCCCTGCAGCCCATCGGGCTCCAGGTCCCTGTCCAAGGCCTTGGGCCAAAGACCCAGAGGGTGCACCATGGGGAGGGAGGGAGTTCTTTGCGCACGATGCGCGTGGAGACCCACACCCTTCAGGGCCCGCGGGGAACAGCCACCGGCCCCCAAGGTCAACAGAGGTCAGTCCTGGGCAGCCCAGAAGCGGCAACAGGATGTTGCTTTGGCTACCAGGGTCCTGGGTTTGGCCAAGAGGCGTTGGACCCCAACTTTTCATGCTTCCAAACGAACTGGAGGCCCTTGGTGAACGCCGCAGGCTCAGCAGCAGCCTAAGTGCATCTATGGTTCAGGCGGCTTGGGGACACATGCACCTGGGAGCTCTTGGAGCAAAAGATGGGATGATCCGCGACACAGCCCCATCCCCGGGTCCCTGGAGCCGCCACCGAGGGTCCCCTCTGTGCGCAAGGACCTCCAACACAGCTCGGTTTCCTTAAGAGAGTCTGGGGACCCCTAAGCCAGGCGCGGTGGCCCACGCCTGCCATCCCAGCAGCTCGGGAGGCCCAGGCAGGAGGACGGCGAGTTCCAAGCCGGCCTCAGCCAAAGGGAGGCTGGGAGCCACTTAGCAAGGCCGCCACCGGCTCTAAATGAAATATGCAAACGGCTGGGGATGCAGGTGGCTCCGTGGTTAAGTGGCCCTGGGCTCAGTCCCGGTTTAAAAATGAATTAAAAAATAAGTTACAAGAGAGGGACACAGGCTGGGGACACTCGCAAGCTGTCAGCGCTGACCTGAAGCCAAACCACCAGGCGGATCGCGGAACCCACGTCGCAGAGCTCAGAGCCAAGCCAGGAAATGTACCCCCCCCCCCCCGCCCGGGGCAGGCTGCAGAGGGCCCACCTCCAACCCAAGACCATGTCCACCCAGGGAGCTGGGCCTCGGGCCTCGTGTGCAAACAGGGTCTCTGCAGAGGGGGTCCGTGCAGGGTCCCGAGATGGGCTCCTCCTGGGTCAGGGGGCCCCCGTGCAATGGCCGTGTCCTCCCAAGAGACAGAGGAGGGGACACAGACCCAGAGGAGGAGCCCCGTGGGGACGGAGGCAGGGACTGCAGTGAGGGGCCACCAGCCCAGGGTGGGGCTGAGGACCAGGTTCCTTTGCAAGACCCCAGAGCCCTGCCTGTGCCACGCTGGGGGGCGGGGAGACGCACTCAGCAGGACACGCAGGTGGACTTCCACAGAAGGAGGCCCCTGAGCTGCTCACCACTAGGCCAGTGAGGGTAGCATACACAGGGCGGAAACGTGGGCCAGGTGCTAGAGACGGCTTCCCGCTGCCCCAGGGCCTCCAGTCTGACCGCAGCAACAGCGTGGGGTGGTAGGGGCACTGCCCACTGTTGTGTTCCTATAGAGTGACCACTGACCGCCAGGGCCACTTTTATGTTTTACATAAAACATGAAAGTTTTACATCTGATTTATTATTATTATTATTATTATTATTATCCCTTTTATTAATTATGCTGAAAAGGTTTTGGCACCCAAAGGAAATAACTTTCAATTATTATTATTTATCATTACTGATGCTAATATTTGGCTAAAAGAGATTCTGGTGGCGGTTATTATTATTATTATTATTAGGCTGAAAGAGATCCTGAGAAAGTTTATTATCATTATCATTAACTTTCGCAGCTATTTGAGCGGCTGCCCAGGCAACCCCCTGGGTCTTGCCCCTCTAATTCCTCATGTGTGAGCCAAGGGGCTGCATTTTCCAGCTATTGTCCCCCCAGACCCAAGCAAAGCCCTAGTATTTCCTCAGGGACGCGGTGACCTTGAAAACCAAGTCAGGAAACTGCACAAATGAATATTGCCTACAGGGAAAGAGGGAAGGGTATAAAAAGATATCCCTGGAAGCTCTGGTGTCCAGCACGTGGGGAAGAAAGGAAAGGAGGGAGAGAAGGAGGGAGGGAGAGAGGGGGAAGACACAGTGGCTCAGGAGGCTGGGGCAGGAGGACGGCGAGTTGGAGGCCAGCCTCAGCAACTTAGCAAGGCCCTAAGCAACTTAGGGAGATTCTGTCTCTAAATAAAAATAAATAAAAAGGCCTGGGGACGTGGCTCAGGGGTTAACACCCCTGAGGTCAAACCCCAGCACCAAAAAACAAACTAATAAGTATTATATCCTGCAAATATATATATATATTTTTTTTTGTCTGTGCATGAAAAATAAAATATACGTCTGCAGGGGTCGCTCACTGGTCGCTTTGCCTTACGGGCTCTGGATTAAACGCCATTGGCATACGGGGTGTGAACTTTGTTTCCCTCAGGGTCACGTTGGGTGACTGACAGGCCTGCTCCCCACACCTCTGCACCGCGGTGCACTTTGGGCTACGAAATGCAATCGTTCAACTCCGGCCTCTGGCAGTGTGATTGACAGGCCATTTAAAGGCGGCCTCCAGGAGGTGGGGACAGACCCTAACTTGCCCGGCCAACCCCTCCCAGCTCAGGAACGCCATTCCTTTGCAATTAGTTCCTTTAGGCAGAACGTCGCCGCTGTGGAGCTGGGCTTGCAGTTAGATTCCAGGGTGGACTTTCCCGCCGCCCTCAGGTCGCTGTGCCCTCCAGCCACACCGAGGGGCACAACCCCAGCTGGGATCCAGCCCCTTTATTAAAAAAAAAAAAAAAAGACTCTGAAAGCCCGGGCTGGTTTGCAGTCCCCCTGCAAAGCCCAGGGTAAAGGTCAAGCTTTGCACGTTCAGAACGAATCAGAAGCTGGATCCACGGGGCCCTGCACAAAATGAAACAAAGTGACATTTTTGAGCGGGGACGGAACATGGAGGCCTCGGGCAGGGAGGGCAAGGCCCGGCCTGCACTGCCAGCCCCAGCAATGGCCCCGGCGACCGCAGGGGAAGGACGTCACTTGGAGAATGCAAAAACTGTCAATCAAGGTGCACGTGAAGGGACCTCTCTCCCAGGTGCCGGGGGCACCGGCTCCTGTCCACCGAGAGCCTTTTGACCACTTTTTTTTTTTTCTTCTTCTTTTTTAATCCACAGGTGGGACCCACAGTGGCCCAAATGGCAGCTGCCCAAGTCCCCCGAGGCCGTGTCGGGCAGGCAGCAGCCCTCGCTGAGCTCAACTGAGCTGAAACCCAGTCCTCTGTCCCAGGCTGCGGCTCCCCGGAGCGCATTCCCGCGCAAGGCGACGCGGCCGTCGCAAAAGCAAGACTTGCACGGACCAGCACCGGGGGTCAGGCTGCGCCTGGACCCCGCCAGGGACTGCCCCTGGCAAAGGGAACCTGGCCTCGCAGCTCCCTCCCGGGGCCAGTGCCTTGCACCACCCTCTCCAGTCACTCCCAAAGGGCTCAACCCTACCGAAAGTGTCGCTTGATCGGGAAGCAGAAAGGTGACCCCAGGCGACATTCAAATGGACCCTCCCCCGGGTGGCCAGGCCGAGCGCGGCCCTGGGGCTGTGTCCACACGGGACATCGAGTCACTTCGTAACCACACGCGCCTGCCACCAGCCCGGCCCGCCCCGGTGTCGCAGGGGCGCCCTGCGGAGTTGGCCCAGCGCAGAGGCAGCCCTGGACCCGCCCGCGAGGCGCCGGGGTGCAGACTCGCGCCCTGAGGCCGGGGAGTGATTTTGCTTTCCGAGTGAAGCTGTCCTCTGGGGCACCGCATCTCGATGGCCTGTCCCCGCCCGGTCACGCCCCGGGGACTCTGTCCCTAACAAACCCGCCGGCGCTGGCTCGGACCCCCACGCGGAGCCGCGCCAATGCCCGGTGCGCGCGCGCACACCCCGCGGCCTCCCCCGGGCCTCGCAGGCGGAGGCGCGGAGGCTGCGCGTCCCCCGGGCGCTCCCCGGAGGCCCCGGAACAAAGTGGCGCCGGCGGAAGCGCCGCCCCCCGCCCCCTCCCCGCCGGCTCCGCCTCCCGGAAGGCCCGGGTCCCCTCCCGGGGGGGACCGAGGGCTCGGGGCGCCCCCTGCTCCTGCCCTCCCCTCCCGGGACGCAGGGGGCGCACGGCCTCCAGCAGACCCCCGGCGCCGAGCGCCGACCACAGCCGCCCGAGGTCGGGCGCGCACGGGCCCCGGGGGCTGAGCCACGGCCGCGGGGGACGCGGGCCCCTCGGACGACCCCCGCCCGGCCCCCCGCAGGGGACACCGCGAGCGCGCGGCCGCCCGGAGCCGGAGCGCGCGGGGGGGGGCGCAGCGGCGCGGCCCCGACCCGCCGCCCCCGAGCGCGCGCCGCGGACCCCAAGGTCACCCCCGCCCCCGCGCCCCGCTGACCTGGCTCCGCGAAGCCCCCGAGGCAGCGGCGCAGCAGCTGCGCCACCAGCACCGCGGCCCCCGCCGCGTACACCCGCAGGGCCGCCCGCGCCGCGGACAAAGGCGACATGGCCGCCCGGCCGCGCCACCGCTGCGCCCGCCCTCGCCGCCCGGGACACGGCGTCGCCCAGCGGGACGCGGAAACGCCCCGCGCCGCCCTCCGCGCGCAGGACCCGCAGCGCTGCCGCCCGCCCCGGCCGCAGACCCCACCCGACCCGGGACCCCAGACCCCAGACCCCAGACCCCAGACCCCACCCCACCCCGGGACCCCGGGACCCCAGACCCCAGACCTCACCCCACCCCGGGACCCCAGACCCCAGACCTCACCCCACCCCGGGACCCCAGACCCCAGACCCCACCCCACCCCGGGACCCCGAGACCCCAAACCCCAGACCCCACCCCGGGACCCCGAGACCCCAAACCCCAGACCCCACCCCACCCGACCCCAGACCCCAGACCCCACCCCACCCTGGGACCCCGGGACCCCAGACCCCAACCAGAACCCCTCCAGGGTCCCCAGACCTCACCCCGGGACCCCAGACCCCACCCCACCCCAAGACCCCACCCGACCCCGGGACCCCAGACCCCAACCAGAACCCCTCCAGGGACCCCAGACCTCACCCCGGGACCCCAGACCCCACCCCACCCCAAGACCCCACCCGACCCCGGGACCCCAGACTCCAGACCCCACCCCACCCGGACCCCGGGACCCCAGACCCCAGACCCCACCCCACCTGGACCCCGGGACCCCAGACCCCACCCCGGGACCCCGGGACCCCAAACCCCAGACCTCACCCCACCCCGGGCCCCAGACACCATCCGACCCCGGGACCCCGGGACCCCCAGACCCCAACCAGAACCCCTCCAGGGTCCCCAGACCTCACCCCGGGACCCCAGACCCCACCCCACCCCAAGACCCCACCCGACCCCGGGATGCCAGACCCCAACCAGAACCCCCCAGGATCCCCAGACCTCACCCACCCCCAGACCCCACCCGGACCCTGGGACCCCAGACCCCAGACCTCACCCCACCCCCGGGACCCAGACACCATCCGACCTCCACCCCGACCCCCACCCCACCCGGACCCCGGGACCCCCAGACCCCAACCAGAACCCCTCCAGGGTCCCCAGACCTCACCCCGGGACCCCAGGCCCCGGGGACCCCAGACCCCAACCAGAACCCCTCCAGGGTCCCCAGAGCTCCACCCCACCCCCTGAAACCCCAGGACCCCAGACCCCCATCCCGACCTCCACCTGGACCCCAGACCACCACCCAGGACCCCAGACCCTCCACCCCACGGGAAACCCTGGGACCCCAGACTTTCACCCCACCCCCTAGAACCCCATGACCCCAGACCCCCATCCCGACCTCCACCTGACCCCAGACCCGCACCCTGGCCCCCCGACCCCAGACCCCACCCGCATCCCAGGACCCCAGACCCCCATCCCAACCTCCTTCACCCCGTCCCCCAGACCCCTGGGACCCCAGACCTCACCCCCCCAGACCCCTGGGACCCCCAAGACCCCAGACCCCAACCAGAACCTCCCCAAGGTTCCCAGACCTCAAACCCACCCACCGGGACCCCGGGACCTCAGCCCCCCATCCCTCCCCTCCCCCTTCTCCAAGAGCAGACCGTCCAGACCCCCAGGGACCCCTGGACCTCAGACCCCCATCCCGACCCCCACATGCACCCCAAATCCCCACCCAGATCTCGAGACCTCAGACCCCCATGTGGACCACTCCCACTTGCCCCACCAGCAGACCCCCAATCAAACCCCAGACTCTGTCCGGGGACCCCAGACCCCGCCCCCAGGGACCCCAGACCTCCCTCCTGACCACCCGGACCTGCTCCAGCACCAGACCCTGCCCCGGACCCCAGGGACAGCAGATCTCCATGCCAGCCCCCACCTGGACCTCAGAGCCCCGGGGACCCCAGACGTCCACCCAGCCCCCATGTGCACGGCAGACCCCTGCCCCGTTTGCAGACCTCCATCCTGACCACCCCGACCAGCAGACCTTGCTGGACCCCCCAGGGACCCCAGACCTCTATTGGGAGGCCCCATCTGAGCAGCAGAGGGTCACCCACCCTGTCTGCACCCCAGGGTCCTGGACGGGGAGGACAATCCCCCAACCTGAGGGTTATGCGGCCCGGCGCCCCCTGGTGGAGGGGGCGGGGAATGTCACCAAGATGGCTCCCTGGTCCGGAGGGGCCTTCTGAGGGGCGCCCCAAACCCCTTCTTAGGGGTTCACAAAACTGTTTTCAGTTAATTGCTCTTAAAATCTGAAAATAAAATTCTATTTAATCACAGCAAATATAAATAATGCATAGTTTGGGTTTTTTTTTTTAACACCAAAATGGCTACAGTTTTAATTGATTTGAATCGTGCAAATTTAGGGGTACCCGGCCATGACTGGATGCATGAATATCGGGCGCCATGGTTAAATTGGGGCATTCAGCTGTAGAACTATGATCATTAAGGAAAGGTGTCCGAAGAGTGTCCCTTGGGGGGACAGATCATGAAGCTTCAGGGTGGGTGGGCAGTCCCCAGAAGCCCCAGATATTTATTTTTATTATTTTTTTAAATTTTTTTTTTGGTCTGGGGGGGACTGGCTTACTTCACTTCGCATGATAATGTCCAGTTCCAGCCATTTATTGGCGAAGGCCATGATGTCGTTCCTCTTCATGGCTGAGTAATATTCCCTGACCACAGTTTCCCTATCCACTCCCCTGTTGAAGGGCCCCTGGGTTGGGTCCACTGCGTGGCTACTGTGAATTGACCGGGAGGGTCTGGGATTCACAGTCCACCCCCGCCCTTTCTTCCCTCAAAACCCACTGGGGTCTAAGCGTGGGGTCTAAGCTTCTCTCCACCCTGCCCGCTAGACAGCCGAGGTCACTTCTGGGCGTTTTCTTAAAAACTCTGCAGAAGTTGACTCGTGCAGTCGCAGGCCACCCAAAGGGCAGGGTTTGGGGAGGGTCTTTGGGTTTCTTGGGGGGTTTGTGCGTGCATTGGGTTTTTATTTTTTTTTTTATTTTTATTTTTTTGTATTTTGCACTTTGCGGGCTTGGGCACGGGGAGACACCCCCCACCCCCGGGCGCCCACACAATGGTGTCTGTGTCTGAAGTCTCCAGAGGGCGGGAAGACAGAGTCGGTGCCTTTGGAATCGGTTTCTAAATCCGCTCTGCAATTTTACTCTGTTCCTTTGTGCGAGGACAAAGGACGCACGTGCATGGTGCCAGGCTCCCGGGCTCCAGATGCAGGGGCGTGGCGGTGTCTCGGCTCCTCTTGAAAGTTGGTGCTTGAAATAGCAGAGGACCGTCGGAGGCCACCAAGGCTGCTCCAGCGTCATCTGAGCACAGGTTTCTCTTTTCCCCCTGCCGAGGGAGTCCTGCCGGTCGGACTCGTTATCCAACCACGTGTTGGGAGACGGAAGAGAGCAGGAAAATATTGACCTAACACGGCATACAATTTAGAAATATGTGCATATCTATGCCTCGATTTACTCCTTCCCTTCCTCTTGGATCCCCGAAGACTCTGAGACGTCCACTCGAAAAAAATCAGTCCTGACCCTGTGGCTCCAGCCGGGCACCAGGGTGCACACTTGTTATCTCTGTGGCTCCTGGAGGCTGAGGAAGGAGGATCTCAAGTTGGAGGCCAGCCTCCAACTTTATAAAATATAAAAAGGTCAAAAGACAAGGACCCTCCTGGCCCAGCTCCCCACCGCCCGTCCTCCCCACAGGGCTGGCCCACCCGCAGAAGCCCGGAAGGTGGGTTTGTCATAGTCAGGGAAGGTCGTGGGTCGAGAGCATCCAATTTTGGCTACTTGAACGATTCCACCTTATTTATTTATTGGCACCAGGGACGGACCTTGGGGACCCTCGACCCCTGAGCCCCGTCCCCAGCCCTATTTTGCATTTTATTCAGAGACAGGGTCTCCCTGAGCTGCTCAGGGCCTCGCTTGGGCAGAGGCTGGCTTTGAACTCGCCATCCTCCTGCCTCAGCCTCCCGAGCCGCTCCCGGGATTCTGCGCTCCTCCTGGGCGGCGCCGGGTGTCATCCATTGTCTTGCAAATTAACCAGTTTCTCACGTTTCTCTGCAGATTCTCCTTCTCAAAGCGCCGGATTCTCCAGGTGGGAAAGGAGGAAAAAAAAAATAATAAAAATTTTAAAAATTCCGTGGTGTGACAGTCCCCGACCTGGTCTCCCAGCCGCGGCGCTGGGAGGTGAGGCGGTTCCGACCCGACTGGATTCTCCTTTCTCTCCTTTTATTTGTTGGTGTGTTTATTTATAGCCACTGCCCTATTTTCCTCCCGAGGGCCACGGTGGTGAGCGCTGAAAATAACATCTGGACCTTTCTCTCTCTCTCTCTCTTTTTTTTTTTTTTTTTTTTTTTTTGGTGAATTTTTCTTCTCAAGGTTTAATGCACCTGGAGAGAACTAGAAGGTTCCGCGGCCACCTGCCTCCCATCCGGGTCAGTTTGCGTGTGAGGAGGTCCCGGGCCTGGGTTAGGCTTCACCAGAGCAATGAGCTGGGATCTCCAAAATCATGCCCCGAAGTAGAACCTTTCGTCTCTTTAGCTGGACCGCCTCGGGTGATTTGTCACAGTCACGGAAACCTGACGAGTACCTCCGTCCCCCTTTGAGAGAGAGAGAATCACGCGCAGGGCTTCCCTGAGGTCACCCAGGCGGGAGGGAGTGACATCCCTGGGTGATGTGTCCCCCTGGAAGCAGGCGGGACTGAGGAGGGGGTTTCGACCACTACTGTGGGCCTCAGGAGGACCCGGGGCCCCAGAGACGCGCGGTTGGCCAGTTCCCTTCACCTGGTGCGTCCAGGGGACCTGTTTCGGGGCTGGCACCTCCGGGACCCCAAACCGCATCCCAGTGGTCACTTTGTGCAAAGAAATAAGGATTTTTCCAGGATGCGCTCACCGGGCCCCTGTCGAAGGCAGCCGCTCTGGTACCGAACATGTCCACCCTGCACCCCGGGCTGCGCGGGGTCGCCCCCCAACTCGAGGAACATTGGCATGGTCCTCTCTGCAGGATGCTGACCGGTGTCCACCCCGGGGGGACCAGAAATCCGAATCTGGGTACCAAGGTGGTGCTCCTGCCTCCCATGGTTTTATATATATATTTATATAAAATAAGCCACATCATCACCCGCCTTCAAGTTTTTATTTTGAGACAGGAGCTCAGTGCGTGGCAGAGGCTGGCCTCCGACTGGCCATCCTCCTGCCTCAGCCTCCCAAGAGTCGGGGAGGATCTGCGGGCACCGTGGCGGCTTACCTTGGCCGGGAAATTCCTTTAAAAAAAAAAAAGAAAATCGATGGGGCTTCCCTTTGCATGAGACACCATCCGAGAGCAGCTGATTGTAAATCACTTTTCCCCCACAAACGACCTCAAGTCCCCTGTCCCCCGGCTCCCGGCTGGTCCTTAACGATGCAGCAGCTTCTTGGGTGCCATAGTGATTCAGGATTCGGGACACAAGAAACCCAACTCCCTTCAAACTCCTTCCTGTCACCTGCTCGGGTCATTTTAATCTTCTTTACTCGAGTTCAAAGGGAATCCCTGCAGGGCTCGGTGGCCCACGCCTGTCATCCCAGCGGCTCGGGAGGCTGAGGCAGGAGGATCGCAGGTTGGAGGCCAACCTCCACCACAGCAAGGCCCTCAGCAGCTCAGGGAGACCCTGTCTCTGAATGAAATGCCAAACAGGGCTGGGGACGGGGCTCGGGGGTGTATTCCTCAACAGCCCCGTTTGCTAACCAGGTCTGTCCTCCAGCCCTGTCTGCAGGAGCAGAGTCCAAGTGGGGTCCAGGCGGAGAGTGAGAGTCTCCTCCACAACCAACCGTGCTGTGCCCACTGCCCTTCCCACGCCAGGGGCTACTTCAACAGTAATAAATATTGATTGGGCTTCAGGGCACAGCTGTTTTTAAAAAAAAATGACCAAGGAAGCCGCGTGCACACACCTGTAATCCCAGCTACGGGGGAGGCTGAGGAAGGAGGATGGCAAGTTGGAGGCCGGCCTCCGGGATGATGTAGATTGTGTCTGGAAAGAAAAACTGAAAAGGGGCCAGAATCCAGCTCATTGATGGACTGACTATAAATAACTCATAAGAATCAATAATAAACTGAATGATCAACTTGGTACGATTTAAATCTGTGGTGTCCCCCGGGAGGCTCTTGAGATGAAGGCTTGGTCCTGAGGAGGCAGGGGGCAGTGATGGGTTTCTGGCGCTCTGACCTCATGAGTGAATTAATCCACTGATAGATCAATAATTGGAATGGAGTATTGATAGGAGGAGAGCACTCGGCATGTGGGGCTCAGTTGGAAGGAAATGGGGGAGGAGATGGCTCCCATTGGGACTATATCCTGTCCCTGGCGGGGACTATATCCTGTCAGTGGCCCCAGGACTATATCCTGTCCGTGGCCCCAAGACTATATCCTGTCCGTGGCCCCAAGACTATATCCTGTCCGTGGCCAGGACTACTTCCCTGGGCGGAGGGTTACGTTTCCTTTCACCTCTTCGACAAGCAATGCCCATTTCTCAGGGCAGCGACGTAAATGTGTCACCTCCTTAACACCAATGGATTTTTTCCCCCCTGTGGGTTCAGACGGGGTGACTCACGCAGGTGGTGACGTCTGCAAGTAAAAAAATTAAAATTAAAAATCAGAGACACAAACCCAGAGAGAGAAAATGCACAGCGTGACCTGTGCGTCGTGCAAAGGGATTCTGTAGCTGGACCATGAGATGGACCTCGTCGGATCTCGGTGGAGCCCGGGGCCAGACAGGAGGTCACGGGGGTGTTCTGGGGGTGGCCTTGTAAACCCCTGTGACCTAGGGGTGCGAGTCGTGGTCTCTCATTTGTCCCTGATGGCTCCAGAGCCCTGAGGTGCTGCTGCGGATTCCCGGGGGAACTCTGTGCGGGGCGCAAGATGCAGCTGAGAGGCCCAGAAAAGGACCAGCCCCGCTCCCTCCTTGGGGACCTCGGGAGCACACTTCGTGCTTTGGATGGAGTTTCCGCTACGTGGAGTTTCCTTTTTGCCTTGGGAATGATTGGGTCCAGGGGCAGCTGATTACAAGGCACTGACCAAGAGGACCTCAGGAGCCAGGAGAAGCTCTGCTCTCTGAAGGACACGGGACAGATGGACGTGGGAGGTGGCACATGAGGATCAGGGGACAGTTCTATCAGTGGCCCCCGGTGCTGACCCCACAGCCTCCTTCCCAGAAGCCCTGGGCCTGCAGCCCCGCCTGGCCTCTGGGCACAGCCTCCGCCACCTTCCTCACAGACCACCTGTGACCTGCAGGGGACATGCAGGAGGGAAGTCCTGTCCCTGAGAGGAGCCAGGGGACCCTGAAGGGGGGACTTCTGAGACCCTGACGCAGACCAGGTCCCGGGACCCACGGGGACGAGGCTCCTTCCTCCAACCCTAAAATCTGCAGGAACAGGTTCCACTGAGAACCAGGCAGCAGGGGCCAGGGGACCCA
Organism: Callospermophilus lateralis; assembly: GCF_048772815.1. Taxonomy (NCBI): domain Eukaryota; kingdom Metazoa; phylum Chordata; class Mammalia; order Rodentia; family Sciuridae; genus Callospermophilus; species Callospermophilus lateralis. The sequence goes on along the minus strand of NC_135326.1, from coordinate 11,563,839 downwards.
GAGTGGCCATGGCCGTGGGGACTGGAGACTCGGAGGTCACCCTGCTGTCCGTCAAAGTCAGGAGGGGACCTGGGCGGGGCTCTCTGGGGACTTCCCTGGGACCCCCATAAAACTGGGGGGCAGGAGGGGCACGCTGTCCCTGTCCCCTCTGAGAGGACCCCTCTGTCCCTGGAGAGTGTCCCCTGCCCCTCTCTACCCCTTTTAACAAACTCCTGCCTGTCACTCTGAGTGACAGGTCCGACGTCTTGCGGCCTTGGTGGCAGGAATCAGGGGTCTCGGGTGGGCAGCGGGGCTCTGCCCTGGAGCAGGACTCTCTGCATTTTGTGGCTGTCAACTCCGCGGAGGCGACGCGCCCCGATGAACTCAGCGCAGGGACGTCAGGGACCCTCACCAACTGCAGCTCTCTGGGTTGGCCTCGCGGGCTGCTCAGGGCCAGTCATTAGTCGCGGGCCTTGCACACGGTAATAGCTTCCGAATGTAATTTGGGTTGTCAGGATGCGATCTCGGCCCCGGGCTGGACGTGGAGATCAGTCCTGGGTTTGGATTATTTACAACTCGCTGTAATGAGGATCCAGGAACCGTCCCCGGGATGGGTCCCCGCGTGGGCGCCCTGGAGTCACTGGGAAACACAGCCCGAGAAGGAGGCCGGAATCTTCCTGGCCGGGAGGGAGGGAGGGAGGAGGCCGGTTTTCTTTCTGAGCACCTCGAGCCCGGCATAGCACAAATGGAGGAGGAGAAGTTCACCTGGGGCCCACGGTGTCCGAGGTCCAGTCCCTGGTGGCCGACTCCATGGCTCTGGCCCAAGGGGAGCAGAACAAGATGGCGGCAGGGCCTGGAGGAGGAGAGCAGCTCAGGACAGGGCACCAGGGAGCAGAGAGAGCTCTGTCACCAGGGACAGGACAGAGACCCCCAAGGCACAGCCCAGGGACCCCCTCCTCCAGCCACACCCACCTGCTGCAGCCACCACCCAGTGAGTCCATCCAAGTGGATTAATCCACTTCTAGTCTACACCTCTCATCATCATAGCATAGATGGATAGATACCAGGTGACACATTGTACAGGCAGATGACAGGCACGAGAGATGGAGAAGGAGGTCAGTGGATAAACAGATGGCGATAGAGACGTGGAAGGGAAGAGATGTGTCCAGACGCCCGGATGGATCAATGGCAGGTAACTGCACGGGCAGAGTCGACAGGTGGGATGGAGAGATGAAGGTTGATGGGACAGATGGGTGGACAGATGGGTAGATCCATGATGATAGACAGACGGTAGCTGGATGGACAGATGATAGAAAGAGAGGTGGATGGAAGATGGTTGATAAAGAGAGATGATGGATAGATACATAGATAGACAGACAGACATGATGGATGGACAGATGAGTGGATGGGTGGGTGGATGGGTGGGTGGGTGGTGGATGGGTGGGTGGATGGGTGGGTGGACGGATGGATGGACGGATGGGTGGATGGATGGGTGGATGGGTGAATGGATGGGTGGATGGATGGGTGGATGGATGGGTGGATGGATGGGTGGATGGGTGGATGGATGGGTGGATGGATGGGTGGCTGGACGGATGGGTGGATGGGTGGATGGATGGATGGATGGATGGATGGGTGGATGGATGGATGGATGGACGGATGGATGGACGGATGGGTGGATGGATGGGTGGATAGGTGGATGGATGGGTGGATGGATGGGTGGATGGATGGGTGGATGGGTGGATGGATGGGTGGATGGATGGGTGGCTGGACGGATGGGTGGATGGGTGGATGGATGGGTGGATGGATGGATGGATGGGTGGATGGGTGGATGGGTGGGTGGATGGATGGGTGGATGGATGGATGGGTGGATGGATGGGTGGATGGGTGGATGGATGGGTGGATGGGTGGATGGATGGGTGGATGGATGGATGGGTGGATGGGTGGGTGGATGGGTGGATGGATGGGTGGATGGGTGGATGGATGGGTGGATGGATGGATGGGTGGATGGGTGGATGGATGGGTGGATGGGTGGATAGATGGATGGGTGGATGGATGGATGGGTGGATGGATGGGTGGATGGGTGGGTGGATGGGTGGATGGATGGGTGGATGGGTGGATGGATGGGTGGATGGGTGGATGGGTGGATGGATGGGTGGATGGGTGGATGGGTGGGTGGATGGATGGGTGGGTGGATGGGTGGATAGATGGATGGGTGGGTGGATGGGTGGATGGGTGGATAGATGGGTGGGTGGATGGATGGATGGGTGGATGGATGGGTGGATGGATGGATAGGTGGATGGATGGGTGGATGGGTGGATGGGTGGATGGGTGGATGGATGGGTGGATGGGTGGATGGATGGGTGGATGGATGGCTGGATGGGTGGATGGGTGGGTGGATGGATGGGTGGGTGGATGGGTGGATGGGTGGATAGATGGGTGGGTGGATGGATGGATGGGTGGATGGATGGGTGGATGGGTGGGTGGGTGGATGGGTGGATGGATGGGTGGGTGGATGTGTGGGTGGGTGGATGGGTGGATGGATGGGTGGCTGGACGGATGGGTGGATGGATGGATGGGTGGATGGATGGGTGGATGGGTGGGTGGGTGGATGGATGGGTGGATGGGTGGATGGATGGGTGGATGGATGGATGGGTGGATGGATGGATGGATGGATGGGTGGATGGGTGGATGGGTGGGTGGATGGATGGGTGGGTGGACGGATGGGTGGATGGACGGATGGGTGGATGGATGGGTGGATGGGTGGATGGGTGGATGGGTGGATGGATGGGTGGCTGGACGGATGGGTGGATGGATGGATGGATGGGTGGATGGGTGGATGGGTGGGTGGATGGATGGGTGGGTGGATGGGTGGATGGGTGGATGGATGGATGGGTGGATGGATGGATGGGTGGATGGGTGGGTGGATGGATGGATGGGTGGATGGGTGGGTGGATGGATGGATGGGTTGATGGATGGGTGGATGGGTGGGTGGGTGGATGGGTGGATGGATGGGTGGGTGGATGTGTGGGTGGGTGGATGGGTGGATGGATGGGTGGCTGGGTTGGTGGGTGGATGGGTGGATGGATGGGTGGATGGATGTGTGTTTGGGTGGATGGGTGGATGGATGGGTGGATGGATGGGTGGATTTGTGGGTGGGTGGATGGGTGGATGGATGGGTGGGTGGATGGGTGGATGGATGGGTGGATGGACGGATGGGTGGATGGATGGGTGGATGGATGGGTGGATGGGTGGATGGATGGGTGGATGGATGGGTGGCTGGACGGATGGGTGGATGGGTGGATGGATGGATGGATGGATGGGTGGATGGATGGGTGGATGGGTGGATGGATGGGTGGATGGATGGGTGGATGGGTGGATGGATGGGTGGATGGGTGGATGGGTGGATGGATGGATGGATGGATGGGTGGATGGATGGGTGGATGGATGGGTGGATGGATGGATGGATGGGTGGATGGATGGGTGGATGGATTGGTGGATGGATGGATGGATGGGTGGATGGGTGGATGGATGGGTGGATGGGTGGATGGATGGGTGGATGGATGGGTGGATGGACGGATGGGTGGACGGATGGGTGGATGGATGGGTGGATGGATGGATGGGTGGGTGGATGGGTGGATGGATGGATGGATGGGTGGATGGGTGGGTAGATGCATGGTTGGATGGTGGGTGGGTGGGTGGATAGGTGGGTGGGTGGGTTGATAGACACTTGCCAGATGTATCGATCAATAGTTGCACAAACAACTGGTCAGATGGGTGACACTCCACCCCACGTCTTAATGCCACCTCTCTTCTGTCCCTCACCCCGTCTGCCGATCCCAGGAGATAAAGAAGGGTCGCTCTGTTGCAGTGGTTGAGAGCAGGAGTGCTCTTCTCCGCCGGCCCAGGCTGTGTCATCTTCAGCAGGTGAATCCACGTCTCTGTTTCCTCTCTGTCAAGTGCAGAACCGTCACGGAGAGAGTGACCGTCGAGGGTGCCTCTTCAAATGCACTTGTCGGCGTTCCTCTCCAGCGGCTCGGAAACGAGGTCAGCCGTTTCCCGTTAACCGCAGGAGCCTGTGGACCTCGCTCCTTAAGGGACATCTCTCTCCTTCCGAGGCCCCAGAGCCCACAGCTCTCTGGATGGAGACAGGTCACAAAATGGCAGGGTTGTCCCCCCCCATGGGGAAGACGGATGTCCTGTGTGAATCCCAAGGAGGTGACGAGCGGTGACACCCCGTGATGCGGAGCTGGGGACTGACCTCAGGGCGCTGGGCAGCCCAGCCGCGACCACAGCTCCTTTTACTTTTTATTTCGAGACCAGGTCTCACTTAGTTGCTGAGGGCCTCCCCGATTTTCTGAGGCTGGCCTCGACTGGCCATCCTCCTGCCTCAACCTCCCGAGTCACCGGGGCTCTAGGTGTGGACCCCCTGTGCCTGGCTCAGTGATATATTTTTTAACATATTTTTATGAAACGGAGCCTGTGCCAAGTGAAAATATTGGTGCCGAATTAATGCCTTTGTTGGTTCTCTTAGAACCTGCACCGCAATGTCGAGCCCAATCTTTATTTTTTAACCTCCAGAGAGCAAATGGGGGGACATTAGCCTCCCATTTGTAATAATTTGGATTATAAGAATTTATTTGGGGACCAGGGTGGCACTCAGCGGGATAACCCTGGCTCTGCATGTGTGAGGTCCTGGGATCAATATTTAGCACTGAAAAAGAAAACAGAATTTTCTTTTTTTTTCTTTTGGTGCAAGTTTTGGCAGGAATTCTAAGCCACCGGCAGGAAGTGTAGGGTGTCCACGTCCCGGGGCGCATTCCCCGGGATGGCGGGGGACGGTGCAAGGTTTCACCCAACCGCCATCCCTCACCCAGGGCTTGGTTTAGGGCCCGGTGTTTCTATTTGTGCCCCGAACTTTTGCAGGAGCCTGAGGTCACTGCGCGTCTTTGCACCTTCCTCCTGCTGTTCCATTCCGACCTCAAATTGAGATTTTTTCACGGAAAAAAACCAAGTACTCATTTCGCACTCTGGGTTCCAGACTAGGTGGAAGGTGCTGCTTTTTTTTTTTTAACGAAAATAAGGTTGCACCGAGGCCCGGGGGGGCTTTGCTCTTCTCAGCTGACACGCAGCAGCGGGTCGCCTGGCCGCCGCCGGTGGCTGGCGACACAGCCCTGCCCCCCGGGTTGACAGCATTCACACTCGGAGTCACACGTCTGTGGCTTCTAATTTGGTTCCTGGGGGGGGACTTAAAACATCCAGGGCCCAGGTGGCAGCGGAGGGCGGGCGTCCACAGCTGCTCTCCCGCCCTGTCCAGCTGGGGCCTGGGCGCACCCTGATTCCAGAATGGCGGCCGTAGACAGACCGGGACCTCCCTGGGGCGCCAGGTAAGTCACTTTCTCGGGACACCCCGGGGTCAGGTGCCCAGCATGGATTCCAGCCAAGGCAACTCGATCCGAGACCTGGACGCGGTACTGGGGGCCCCTGAGCCGTCCATCCATGGGGACTCCCAACGCCATGGCTGGGGACACGTGGTGGAGGGAGAGCCACGCTGAAGCCCGCCCTCGCTGGCCCTGACCAGCTCCCAGGACCAGGGACGTCCAGAACCTTTTTGGTGCATTACCCAACCTCAGGCGTTTTGTGACAGTCACAGCAAGAAACAGAGGCCGAATGGGGGGACTTGGGAGCCTGCCTGAATTCTCCTGAGGGGCAGGGAGGGCAGCTGGGATTTCGGAAAGTGACCTCAGCGTGGCCCTGGGGCGCAGGTGACCATCAGGTGGGCGGGTGGCGGTTGGGTGTCACAGGGAGACCCAGCGCGGTTTCAAAAATATTTTATTTTCTGGAGCAGCCATGGGTGTGGGGGCGCCTCAGCCTCGCCCGAGGGCCCCTCTCCGCACGAGGAGGCGGAAGCGATGGGGAGATGACACGGAGGGCCACACGTCACGCCTACGAGACTCCACAAACGGCAGCTTTGGGTGTAGAAAAGGCTCACGGGGGGGACACACGGACGGGAGGAGGAGGGGCCGGGGACACTCCCAGGGCCACCTGCGTCCCTGCCTCTGGGCCTTCGCCGTCCAACGTGACGCACGCGTGCTCTGGAGTCCCCACGTCACCCCGCTGGGTCTGCTCTGGGCACTTCCTGGGACTCTCCGGTGGCCCCCGGGGCAGACGGTCCCACCCGGGTCTCGCCGGGGGGTCCCCTCCTTCCCAGGCGCCATCTAACCGACTAGGTGACAATATCAGGGGGACGTGGCAGCGAGTCCCCGGGCGGTGTCCCCGGAGCTGGTGGCCGCGCGGACGCAGGAGGAAGCCGGGAGCGCGGGGCGCGGGCTGAGCCTGAGGGTCGCGGTCGGGACCCAGGGGCACCCACCCTAACGATGGCGATTGGTGGGCAGCTGATGGTCCCCCCTCCGCAAGGACAGGTGACAGGAGAAAGTCAGCATGTCCCCTAGGGGCCCCGAGGGCATGGGACCCCGTGTATTGCGACTCTGGACGAGGGGACCGCCATGGAGACCTCAGACGGGGAGCGCCAGGCGGGCAGCTGGGCGGGGGGTGGCTGGAGGGGACCACGGGGGCAGATGGACGCTACGGACACCAAGATGGCCCTGGAGGTGACAGTGCCCAAGGCTCCTGATTGCCTGGAGATGGCTTGCCAAGATGAGTGGCGGGGAGATGGCCTTAATCCTCATGGATGGTCACCCACCCCGCGCCCCGGTGCGGCTGGACTGGCATGCTGGCCGGCTGGCGGTCCCCGGAGACGGGCTCGAGCCTCGGGTGCTGAGATGGTGCCCGCCGCGGGCTGGTCCTCCAGGGCTGGTCTCACGACTTCGCGGCTCCTGCCTGCCGTGCAGTTTGGTAGAGGCCACCACCGTCACCTGCGCCCTCGGTCACCTCAGACACCCTAGGTGACAGACAGAACAGAGGGAAGAGAAACAGGAATCAGAGACGGGGGATTAATGGTGGACCGTGGAGAGGCGCCTCCTTCCCGCTACTGAAAAGCCAATTCTCGTTTCCTGTGACCGTGTTGGACACTAGGGACGGGGACCCCCCCAGGGAAGCCCTGACACCTACAGAGTGGACCTGGAGTGTCCCCCGGAGGCCATGTGCTCAAGACTTGGCCTCCGCGGGGGCCTGTGGCAGGGGGCGAGGGCGCAAGGAGGTGGAGCCTGAAGGGAGGAAGTTAGGTCTTTAGGGATTGTTCTTAAAGGGGCTACTGGGACCCCAGGCTCCTCTTCTTTTCTGTTTCCTGGACGCAAGGAGCCGAGCGCCTTTGCCACACCACGTGATCCGCCATGATGTTCTGCCTCAACACGGACCCCAAGCCAAGGGAGCGGAATTGGGCGGAATTCTCTGCAATTGCGAATGTAATATATATAGAGATACATGGGTCCTCGAAAGTTGATTGTCACGGTGAGGACACATTTTTGTCACTTCTAGGACGAGGGTGTCCCTGAGCCATCTCGTCGGACCAGAAACTGGGCCAATGCTCAAAATCCATCCCCCCCAAAGAAGAACGTCTAAGAAACCAATATGAAGGCGTTCCCAGTGACCAAAGGTGGAGCGATTTCACCCAAAGGTAAAGGAACGTGGAGGAGGGACTCAAAATGTGACATAAATGTCCACTTGATTATTAACGAATAAATAAATGAAGGGGGCAAGATGCGTCTCACACCCAGATTCCAGGTATTTTCCGGAGATATTCCACCCGACCCACGTTGCTTCAGCCGTGGACCAAGGCCAGCGGCAACGGTGACATAATGGAATGACATAACGGGCTCGGTCCTGCAGTCCACCGATGAGGTCACAACTGGTCTCCTCCAGGAAACCAGCCACCCCCATCCACCCGCGAGAAAAAACACACCAGACCAAGCCCAGTGGACGCCATTCCAGAGAACCCTGGTTATGTCCTTCTCGGAAGTCTCAAGGTCATCAAAACTGCCACCAACCACCCAGAGTCAAGGGACTCTGTGTCACCTGAGATGCTGGGACATGAAAAGTGCAGAGTTTGGGTTGAAATGGGTCAGAAAGCCGAGCAGATGCACCTGAGCCACATTTTCCCATCGGCGGCCATTTTTGCATATGGCGGAACACGAGGAGCCCTTTGACTCGACGAAGCCTTTGGAGACCCTCAGCCGAGCGTGGAGGGAATTTTGGACCCCACCACCCTCGGGTCAGCCCGAGAGGTGATGTTCACCAAAGAGATGGACCCGTCACTCATGCACGCGGGTGTCCCTGGGGGTGTGGGAACGTTCGTCCACTGGGAATGGTTTGGGCCACGTCTTGGGAACAAACGGATGGTTGAGGAGGAAGACGGAGGACATACTGTGGAGACGAGGGACATGTCCTTCAGGACTGGGGCAGAGGAGTACATTTCAACAGCCAAAAGAAAAGCTTTTGGTGTGAGGGGACCAGGCACCACGGTGGTGCCCACCTGTCACCCCAGCAACTCAGGAGGCTGAGGCCGGAGGATCGCACGTTGGAGGCCAGCCTGGGCAACCTAGCGAGACCCTGTCTCCAAAGTTCACAATAAAAAGGCCGGGAGTGCAGTCCAGTGGGCCAGCAGCCCCGGGTTAAGTCGCCAGGTGAGCTGCGGCCCGACGGCCGGAGGAGCCCGCGCTGCCCACGCCTGGACCTGGGACCTCCACCCTCCAGGACCCGGGGGACAGTAAGTGTCCATTGTTGATGTCCCCCGTCGGTGGGACGTTCTGTCTTCCAGCAGCTCCACCCACTAAGACCCTGAAGGAACCAAACAGGGGCCCATCAGAATTCCACTGGCGCCATCCAATATGGCGGCCACCGGCCACATGGGTCTCCCTGAGTTTAAATGAACTGGACTTCAGTGACACTAAACATGCAGGACCCCCGTCGCCCCATGGAACCGGAGCCTGGTTGTCACTTGAGGTTGGTGGCCCCTCGTGCTACAAGTGCCTCTAGGCTCCCCCGTCCATCTTGGTTTGGATCCACCTCTTGGTCCCAGGAAAGAAGATACCGCTGGTCCCAGCAGACCTCTGCACCAAACGACCCTCGAAGCTACTTGGATGTCCTTGGATGTCCTTGAAAGGGTGGTAGTTCTGTCCCCTACGGGGTCACCCGTCAGAGGTGCCAGATGGCCAGTGGGAGACGTGACGGAATTCCGGGGCTGAGCTGCGTTCGGAGACTGCGTTGGAGAGACCAACGGGGACCCCTCTGGGGATCCACGCAGTGTCCACCAGGTGCTTCAAGGGGACGGCCAGACGCCGGGCCCCGCCTCTTCCAATGATCCTTTGGCAGCAGGGCTGGCCACACGCCGTTTCTCTCTTGATAACATATCCCAAAGCCAGAAGCCGGGCGCGGTGGCTCATGCCTGTCATCCCAGCGGCTGGGGAGGCTGAGGCAGGAGGATCTCGCAAGTTGGAGGCCAGCCTCAGCAACTGAGCCCCTGAGCGACTCGGCGAGACCCTGTCTCTAAAGAAAAAAATTTAAAAAGGCTCGGGATGTGGCTCAGGGGTTAAGCACCCCTGGGTTCTACCCCCCCATTTGGAACCAAGCGTTCAGATTTGCCATCACGGGGACCCCCGGGGAGGGGACACAGAAATGTCACCGGGCGGGACTGGCCAGCGTGCACCCAGATGGAGCAGTTTGGGGTGCGGGGGGGGGGGCGCATGTCTGTCTCACGCGGGGATCTGGTGGCATCAGAGCTGGGAATGGCTGAAGCCAGCCCAGCCAAGTCCCCTGCACCAGGGAAGCCACAGAGGGCCAGGGAAATGGAGGCCCGGAAACAGGTCACCTGGCTCCCGTGGGAAGTAGCCTGTCTTTAGACTAAATAAAACCCCGGGGCGTGGCAGCACGGACCTGGGGGACGTTTTTTAATTCCGGTGGAAGAATAATTATCTGCTAAATATAACGCCGGGAAAGGGAGCCCCTCCTCCTGGGTCTGCACCCTAGAAATAGCGGGAAACCGAGAGACCAGGGCAGAGTGGACACCCCGGCTGTGGATTCTTTTAAACTCAGGTGTCCGCCGGCTACACCGAGCGTGAACATGTGCATCGAGCCCTTCCCATCCTTCCCGGAGGAAAACACAAAAGCAATAAAATTATAACAACCATCGGGCCGCGGTGGGTGGCCACACGTCCCGTCATCCCACCGACTCGGGAGGCTGAGGCAGGAGGATGGCAAGTTGGAGGCTGGCCTCAGCAACTTAGCGAGGCTCTGAGCAACTTACCAAGACCCTGTCACTTGGTAAAAATAAATAAATAAATAAATAAATAAATAAATAAAAAGGGCTGGGGGATGTGGCTCAAGGGGTGAAGCACCCCCCTGGGCTCAATCCCTGCTACCAATAATAATAATTTAAAAATAGGAGAAAAAAAAAAAAAAGCAAATATTTGATTGCAGTCAGTTCTACTGCAGAGCTACCCATATGTTGGTGCAAAGAACTGAACTAGGCAGATGCACAAGGGGGAAAAAAAATAGGAAAAAAAAAAATAACCCAGGGGTCAGGGTGACAGTCCACACACCAGCAACACACAAATCCTGCTCCCTGCCCGGAATCGGGTGGCCACAAATCTGCGCTTTGCCAACAAGCATTCATCGGAGGTCCCCGGGGGGCCAGCTTATTGATTCTGTGACCTGTTTCATGACTGGTTAATCTCCTGCGTGCATTTGGGTATTTATCAGTGGTTTTTTTTTTTTACAGCCCGGAGACGTTCCTGGGGGACTCCTCTCTTTGTAAGCGTCTTTGCGGGAAGCGTATTATCTGCACCACTTTTCACTTAATTGCTTCCACCATTTTGGGGACAGGGGGGTACAGCAGGTGCCTCATAAATGCACAAGTCCTAAACAATGCTGCTGAGGAGGTCAGTCTGCAAAAAAAAAAAAAAAAAAAAAAAACATTGCACCTGCCCCCCCCCCCCCAATCCCCTTTCCCTGCTCCGGATTCTCTTGTCTCAGCTCTCTGGGCCCGGCCTCCCAGGGCCAGCCTCGACCTCACCTCCTGTTCACGCTATTTTGGGCTAAAAGCTACACTTATTAAATTGGTTTCTAAAGTTAGTGCCCAGACTTGGCTCCGGAGGAAACTTAGGTCTTTCCAAAATCTCCGGCTGCGTGGACGGACACGGCTTGGAAGGTAGTTTCCATTCTTGGCCACGGGGCAGAGGCCGGGGGTGGAGGCCGGGCCCCCCGGAAGGCCACAGAGGCCGCTGGGCTCAGCTTCCCCGCCCCCCCACGCTGGGCCTCGCTGAGCAAGCACGGCCACGAGGTCCCCCGTGCTTTGGCTGGCACGTCGTCCTCTTTGAATGGACACAGTGCCCGCTGCCAGACCAAGTCTGCGGGGGGTGGAGGGGGGAGTAAAAATAACTGGTGGAAACAGAGATCTTTTTAGAAATGGGATTCCTTCCTCCAGCTCCAAAGGCAGGCCGGATTTAGAAGGCTTCTCCGCGCCACATCTGTGCATGGAGGCTCCGGGGGAGCCCCCAGCCTGGGCGCCGGCCTTGGAGACGTGCGTAAAGGTGCGTAAAGGCGCGCACGGCGCAGGCGCCCCTTCCTGCCCGCCGGTTTCCTGCGCCTCCTCCACCTGGCACCCTGCGTCCAGCCTAGCCCAGCCCCTGGGCAGGTCTATACCCCATTCACATCTATTCCCCCCGGTCCCCAGACGCAGCTGCATCTCGGGGACCAACCCCCCCCCCCAACATCTTGCAACTCCCTCTCATCTTTACGCACACGCGCCCGCATCTGGTTTCTCAGATGCTTGTGCAAAACTGGGCGAGTGTGAAGTCCGGCATCTGTGGGAGCCGGGCCTGGCCAGGCAGGCGATGGGCAAGACGCACCGTGACAGACAGACAGACAGACAGACAGAGGCGCAGGCCTGGCCCGGTTTCGGGGATCCGAACGGAGCTCCGGACGCAGGAGTCAGGTTTTTCTGACGGAGCTGTTTCCCGCCACGCGCCATTTATCTACAATTGCACCATGTTTACCTTTGCATAATAATAATAATAATAATAATAAAGAAAAGACCCTTGTTTGGACTGCAGATTTAGGGACTCACCTCAGGGGACCCGGGAGGCTGCCCTCAGCTGACTGGAGGCTCACATAGTTCTCTTGGGGGGGTTGTGTCCACTTCTGAAGGGGGCTTTGGGGACGTTCTCTACCCTCAAGGGGACTCCCAGCACCGACCACTCAGCAGCTCTTTCCTGCAGGACACAACCTGCAGCTCATAGCCTCTCCCCCAATGCACCCTGGACACCCCGGACTTTGCCTTTTGCTGGGGCCCGAGGGTCCACACCCACCGAGGTCGGCCCTGGACCTCTGGGATCCCGGAGGCGTTACGTAACCTGGGAGCTCCCGGCCTCCTGTTTGGGCTCGGAGCTGGAGGATGGGCCGGGGCTGCAGCCAGGAGGAGAGAGCAGAATGTCAATAACTCCGCAGCCGCTGCCCGCCCGCCGGCTCCGTAGCGCACGCCGCAGAAATAGGAGGTGAAGTGGCTATTTATAGGACGCCAGGGGTGTCTGGGTTGTAAGGCACCCGGCTCTTGTATTTTTATTTTTTATTTTTTTCCTCTTGCCCAGGGCAAATGATAAAGGTGCTGGTAGCTCCCGTCTCTTTTTTCTTGATTTGACTCTGTCTGGGCAGGGCTGGTCACTCTGCAGGCTGACCCTGAGCGCCCAGTCCCATTTCAACACCCATGAACTGGCCTCTTGCGCAGGCCTGAGATGCCCAAATGGCCACGGTGCTCTGACGGCTCCCTGGCAGCCGGTGAGGAGCTGGGGGACAGGAAGCAGAGCCACACACACTGGATTCCCAGCCCCGGGGGACGGTCACTAGTGTCCAGAAAGGACCAACACCCGCCACCCCCAGCATCTCCAGCAGGCACCACAGCTCGGAGTGCACGGCTTCTCCGTCAACACCGCGGCTGTGTGACCTTGGGCAAGAACCACCTCTCTGTGTTCCGGTGCCTGCACCCCAAGGGGACAGAGCTCTGCTCTGCTGTCTCCCAGGACAGCTGCCCGGTTGCTGGGGAGGGACCATGGGGGGGGGGTCTTTGTAGGTCACAGAGGGATGCGTGGGCCCGAGTCACTGATTTCCTGTTGTCTCAGGGATTCTGCTTGTCTGCTTGGGCAGGAATCCATCTTCCATCCATTAATACAGCTTATCTGTCTATTCATCCATCCATCTGTCCATCCATCCATCATCCATCCATTGATACCTCTGTCCTATCTATCCATCTATCCATCTGTCCATCCTCTCTATCTATCCATCTATCCATCATCCATCCATTGATACACCTTATCTATCTATCTATCCATCTATCTATCCATCCATCCATCCATCTTTCCTATCTATCCATCCACCATCCATCCATTGATACATCTTATCTATCTATCTATCTATCTATCTACCCATCTGTCCATCCTCTCCATCCATCCATTGATACATCTAATCAATCTATCCATCCATCCATCCATCCATCCTATCTATACATCCATCCGTCCATCCATCATTCATCCATTGATACACCTTATCTATCTATCCATCTGTCATACTATCTATCATCCATCCATCATCCACCATCCATCCATTGATTCATCTCGTCCTGTCTACCCATCTCATCTATCTTTTATCTATCCTTATGCATTTGTCCGTCTGCCTATCTGTCCACCCGTCTTATCTATGCATCTGTCCATCCACCTGTCTCATCTGAGCATCGCCAATTCATCATCGATCGTGTATCTTCTGCCACCCATCTGGGTCTGTCCATCTTCTCTATCCATCACCCATCATCCATCCACTTCTATCTTCTATGATCTATCAACATCACCCATCCATCCATCCACCCACCTTATCTATCTATCCATCCACCCATCCATCCACCCATCCACCCATCCACTTATCCATCCATCCATCCACCCATCCATCCATCCACCCATCCGTCCATCCACCCATCCGTCCATCCACCTGTCCATCCACCCATCCATCCACCCATCCATCCACCCATCCACCCATCCACTTATCCATCCACCCACCCATCCATCCATCCATCCACCCATCCATCCATCCACCCACCCATCCACCCACCTGTCCATCCACCCATCCACCCATCCACCCACCCATCCACCCATCTGTCCACCCACCCATCCACCCATCTGTCCACCCTTTGCTGAGCACTTATCTATGTCTATCTGTCTGTCCACGGCAGGCCTTTGTGTCCTGTACCCAGCGTGACCAGACCCGTGGGCTCCATGCCATTGGAATTCGGGGTCCCTAGGCTTGGTTCGGGTTGGGTGACGGAGTCTTTGCAGCAGAGATGGGAGGGACCGCGGGGCAGGAGATGGAAGTGGCCCTGTGGGGGGCTACCTTCTCGTCCCGGGAGGGGACTGGTATTCACCCTTGGGACTGGGACCTGTCACGCTTCTGGCAGTCCCTTCCCAATCACGTGGGACGCGTCGGTACGTCCTGTTGCCTGGGGATGCTTCGGGGACCCAGCCGGCTCAGGGCTCCGGTGCCCTGTCTCGGGGAACCAGCCGCGAAGGTCAAGGACAGGGCCGGCCACTCAAGGGGGTTCCGGACACGCTCCCCGGAATGCAGCCACCCCCCCGCCCTCCGCACCTCTGGTTCGCCCGGTGGCTCCCGGGGACAAGCTCCATAACTGCTGTCTCCACACCAATCTCAACTCCAGCCCACAGCCGAGGAAGCCCGTTCCCATCTGCAGAGGTCCCCGTCGCCAGCCCTGGGCGCCTGGGCGGGTTTTCTCTCGGTCCCTCCCCGATCCCCGGCTTTTCCAGGGGAACATTCAAAGGGAACGCGACTCTTTTCTCTCGCGAGCAAAACATTTCCTTAAGTCACAGATGTCTCTCTGGCAAACTTGCCAGGAGCGCTCAGCGGGGGGACCAGGCTCCGTCCTGGTCACGTCTGTCCTTCTCCTCAGGGGACCGGGGACCTGGGAAGAGATCTTTCCGGTCCCCGGGATGTGGCTCTTCTGGGGTCACCACTACCAGGTGACCCCAGACCTGTTTTTCATCTGGGTTCCTACTGTCCCCTGGAGGGGTCCGTGTGCTGCGCCTGGCACCGCGCTACCCTTCTGTGGCTCAGCACCGGGGGGGGGGAACCGCGGCTGGGGGGTCCTCGCGCCTCCCTGCGGGCACAGGGCTGGGGACGCGGTAGCGCCCGGTGCGCAATGGCACAGCCGACCTGGCAGCCCGCGCCCCAGTCGGCACCGCGCTGCCCCGCGGCTGGCCACCAACCACCGGAGCGCAGTCGCGTCCTGGGACCCAAGACACCGGGGTGGGTGGCACGGACCCCGAAGGGCACCCCTCTGCGCACCCACCTGCAGCTTCCCCCCCAGCTCCCCGCGCCCGCAGGGGGCGTGCGAGGCGCAGTGCGGACCCGGGGGACAGTCCCATCCCCGGCTCCCGCGCCCTCCCCAAAGTTGCGTCTCCCGCACCCTCGCCCCGAAGAGCGGCCGCGGGAACTCACCCACTCGCCCCGGTCCACCCCTGAAGGTCAAGGCCAGGTGGCGGAGGCGGGCGCGCGGCGGGGCCGCGGCGGGGGGTCGCGGGCGGCGGGCGGAGGACCCCGCAGGGCGGCTCAGTCCCCCTGCCCCGCGCGGCGGCCCTCGGGCCGGGGGCGCCGTCCGCGTGGCGGCGGGCGGCGCGGGCCGCGGCGCTCAGATGCCGTGGTCGCAGTCCACATCGCGGCAGATGTACCAGAGGATCACGTAGAGGATGAGGAGGATGGCGAAGATGAAGAGGGCCACCAGGATCGCCTTGGTCACCGGCGAGATGAGCGACTGCATGGCCCCGGCGGGGCGCACGGGCGGGCGGGGGGCGCGTGGGGGCGCGGGGCGCGGCGCTCACGACCCCCGAGCGCGCCCGGAGCCCCGCGCCGGCCCCGCGCCGCATCCGCAGTGCCCGGTGCCAGGGACGGCGCTCGCGGCTCGGCGGCGGCGGAGTCGGGCTGCTGCTGGGCGGCCGCGGCTCGGCGCCCGGCGCGCTCGCTCCGGCGCGGGCGGCTGCGCGCGGGGCTCCCGCCGCCCGGGCCCCGGCTCCTCGCCCTCACCGCGCCCGGTGGCCGCGGGGCTGGGCGGGCGGCGCGGGGGGCGCGGGGCGCGGGCGGGCCGGGGCCGCGGCCATGGGCGAGGACGCAGGCGAGGACGCAGGGCCGCGGGGGAGGCGCGCGGGCAAGTCCCCGAAAACTTGGGTGGCGGCGAGACAGCGGGCGCGCGGTGACAGGTGGAAGCGCCGGCCTCGCGGGGCGCAGCGCGCAGCCGTCCACCCGCGCGGGGGGCGCGGGGGCGGCCGCGGAGCGTGTGCGCGGGAAGGCGGCGCGGGGGCGAGCCCGGGGGAGGGGCTGCGGCGAGGGGGCGCCCTCCGCAGAAGGGGGAGGGGAGGCCCCGCCGGCGCCCCTGCCGGTCACCCCGCCCACCGCGCTGCCCTCCCCGATCCCCCGGGTCCTGCGCGCCGGCCCACCTGCCCCCAGATGCACCCGCTCCTCCCCGCGCCCGGCTACCGAGGAGCGGCCCTGGGATTGCGGAGGGCGAGGGGCGCCCCTTCCCCTCCCCCGCGGGCGGGCGGTGGCCGCGGGGAGGGGGCTGCGCATTGCAGCTCCGGTCGGCGACACCGGGCAGGGGCGGGCGGTGGGCGGGCGGGGCGCGGCGCAGACCCTGGCCCAGACTCAGGACTTACATAATGGGGAGGGGGCGCCCGCGGTGCTGCTGGGAGACAGAGGTGCAGCGGGTGCCGACCTCGGGGTGCGCGGAGGGAGCTCGGTCTCTGCCCTGCGCGACATGGGGTGTCTCGGACACTCACTCGTCTCGCTGCGCGCGCGCACACACACACACACACACACAGACGCGCGCGCGCGCACCGCACACATACACACACCTTTCCCTCAGTGTGGGCTCCGCGAGCCCTGGAGGGGACGCTGGCGGAGTAGAAAGCACAGAAAGACCAGGAAGACCCCCCTCCCCAAGAAAATAAAGGCCCCCCTGCGGGGTCGTGCATGTGCCCTTCAAAGCGCGGAGTGAGCTGGTGTGGCGCACAGTTCTGGGGCCTGCGCTGCGAATCCACGTCTTGGAAGAACCCAGGGAGCCCAGTTCTGCAGCCCAAGGCCCCTGTGACCTCTGCCTCCGCACCACCTGTGACCCCCCAGCCCCAGCCACCAGGGTCTGGGTTACGCGGTGCATGACCTCGTGCCGCAGGACAAGTTGCCAGGAGGCCGGGGTCTGCATAGGTGGAGGCCACCGCCTCAGCTCAGAAGGCCCAGCGTCCTGGGGAGGCGGGGGGGGGGGGGTGAAGAATCAGGAATCGTCCATCAGGCTGTGGGGGAATTTCTGACCTTCAGAGTGCTGGACAAAGCAGAAAATCGGACCTCGCCCAGGCTCAAGAGCCTCCCCTGCGCGGGCCTCGGATGGAGGCAGCTGGAGTGTGGGGGGACCAGGGGGGATGTGCTGACCAGCCACCTGGAGGAGAGAAACAGCCCAGGTCCCATTTCTACCAGGGACAGCTGGTCCCCCAAGATGCTACTACCGCTATCCTGTTGGGGACCAGGACCACTGGACGCGGGACAGTCAGTGTAGACAGACTGAGAAGCAATTCTCCAAACGACAGGGTTGCAACCCAGTCAAAGAGCACAGAGTCTATGCAAAGGGTGCAAAGAGAATTAAAAAAAAAAAAAAAAAAAAATCTGGTGGATTTTTAAAAATGTCAGAAGCCGTTAGCTGCAATAAACCAGGATTGTTTTTTAAAAAAACAAACGGCTGGCTGAGCCCAGTTGGGTTGATTTTCATTTTATCATCTCCCAAGTAGCTTTGAGAGACTCAAAGGCAGGTGGGCCCAAGGGCCCGGGGGGCAGGCCGAGAAAGTCCAGCGATGGTCCAGTCACTCTGGAGCCTGTGGGGAAAAGGATTCCCTGATTTTTACGGGAAGGGTTGGCGGATTGGCTTTTGCAGAACTGGGGATGGAACTCAGGACTGGCTTGTTCTAGGCGATCGCTCTACCTCTGAGCCACCCGCCCAGCCAGGATCCCCCGTTTTCTGACCGTGGGCTGTGTTTTCCGCTCAGTGTCCATCTCAGCAGGACAGGCGTGGGCCCTCAGGCTGTGGTGGACAGCCCTCCAGAGAGGCGCGTATTGAAGACGCATGTGCCTTCCTCTGAATCGGCTCCAGGGCTCCTGGCCATCCCTGGAGAGCCCTGGGACAGGGCCAGCGGTTTATTTAAAAGGTGGAACCTCTTTTTTGAGGGCTTTTGGACAGCCTAACGTCATCCAGTAACCATCTCCATTTTTGCCTTGAAGGCTGAATTTCGGCCACAGGAAGCTGTGCCCAGGGCGTTGGAAGGCTGCGGTCCTTGGGGGTGGGTCTGGTTTCTCAATCCGCAGGTTGGGCCGCCCAAGCTTGGAGACCCGGCTTCCTGGCTTCGCTGGCATAAAACTCGATTTGCACACGGCCCCTTTGGCCCCTGAATCGGTGGCTGACAGGTGCCCTGGGGTGTCCTCGTGGGTTGGAGTAGAATACTACGCAGCCAGGCTGATTGCAAGTGCCGTTATTTTCCTTCTTGATACTGTGCCCATTGGCTGCGGTTATTATTGTGATGATATTAAGTCCCCAGGGAAAGTTGGGGAGAACCGCACTCAGTGGCTCACTTGTGACAGAGCTTAAAATTAACAGATTATAAAAAGAAAAGTATCACCTGAGGATTCAGATACCTTCTTGGTGCACGTCGGTGCCGTATTATCTTCATGAAATACCCCTTTTAATTCATCCTGCAACTTACTTAAAAAAATAACAAAGGATTTTTTAAATAGATGCAATTAAGAAGCATCAGCTGCCGGGTGCAGGGGCACACAGCTGTCATCCAGGGGCTTGAGAGTCTTAGGCAGGAGGATTGCGAGTTGGAGGCCAGCCTGTGCAACTTAGCGAGGCCCTAAGCAACTTAAATCCCCGTCTCTAAATAAAATTTTATTTAAAAAAAAGGGGGGGGCTGGGGAGGTGGCTCCGTGGTTCAGTGCCCCTGGGTTCAAATTCTGCTACCAAAAAGGAAAAAAACAAACAAAAAAACTATAAGTTAATATTTTTGATGTCTCACATTTGCACCTGGGGACAGAGAAGGGAGCCGCGCCCAAGGACGGCCACTTGAGGGGAAGCTGCTGTGACCCGGTGCCCTTTGGGGGAGGGTCCTTTGCAAGGGAACATTCTTCACATTGTTGGGATCCCTGGTTTGCAAAGACAGCCGCGGGCCTCCCCAGTGCATGCGACAGAGGGTGACAAATGGCCCCAGCTCAGGGCAAATTCACCCTGGAGCCTGCGTTTTTTTTTTTTTTTTTTTCTTTTTTTTTCTTCTCTATTTTATCTCATTAAATCTGAGTCGGTTCCTCGGCCCTGACCCCTGAGCCCCCTGCCCAGCCCTATTTTGCCTTTTATTGAGAGACAGGGGGTCTCCCTGAGCTGCTGAACCGCGGAGGCTGGCCTCCCATTTGCAGTCCTCCTTCCTCAGCCTCCCGAGCCTCTGGGATGACAGGCGTGCTACCGCGGCGCCCAGGTCAGGCCCCAGTTTCCCAAAAGGGACAAACGTCCACCGATGTACCTGTGGCACTTGACCCCAGCCCTCCCTGGCCCTCCCTGGCGACCGGACTCCACTCCGCAGGCCGCGCGGAGCCGCCGCCGGGCGCAACCTTGTCCGGCAGCGCCACCTACCGGCCGCCCGCGGCATGGGCTCCCCGTTCTCCCCACCTGGGAGCAGAACTCGCTCCATTTGCAACCCCAGGCCTTACCCTGGATTTTGTTTTTTTTTTTTTTTTTTTTTTTTTTTTTTTTTTACTCTTTTGTGAGCTTTTTGGATGATTTACGTCTTGCAGAGGCAGGAGGAGGGTGCAGGCATGAGGGCTTGCAGATGCCCAGGGAGATGCACAGCGTCCGAACCGATTCTTCTCTTTTATCTTCCCCCTAAGCCTGCAAGGAAGAGCAGGTGGTGGCCTCAGAATCGCAATTTCGGTGACTTTTGCAGGTGGCAAGGGTTTGGGTGGCGGGTGCTCCTGCTCCTGGGGCAGATTCCCGGGCTCCAGGCTCGGCCCAGATTCCTGCATCCCCCCCCCCCACACCCTGCACACACCCAGCAATGGTGGGGGACGGGGAGCCTGAGACCCTGCAGCCACCATGGGCCAGTTTCCCGACCAGCCGGAAAGTGGAGCATGACCCACATTCTTTATGGGACTCCAGGGACCCGGGGGGACCTCAATAATACAGCCAAGATGGCATTTCCAGGGCAGTGGAGCTGGCTCAGGCTTCAGTCTGAGCTGCAGCCGGAAATTCAGACGACGGTACCCAGGTGCGGCCCACTGGGAATGTCGCCCCGAGACCCCCGTGTTTGGAAGGCTTGGTCCCTCGGTCCAGCAACGTCCGGAGGTGGCCGGCTCGGGAGCGGTGGGATCTCGAGAGCTGTGGATTAATCCACTTATAGGTCCTTAGTGGACGGGGTTATTGGCAGGTGGTGGAGACTGCGGGAGATGGGACCTAGTTCGACTGAATAGAGGGCACGCCGTTGGGGACAGTATCTTGTCACTGGTCCATTGCATTCCCCCCCCTCTCTCCCCAAAATAAATCTTTCTTCCATTAAAGTTGATTTTCTTAGGAGTTTTGCCATATAGTAGTCTGACCCCCACACCCAGCAATTCTTCAATTCTTCTCCAAGATATATATATACCCCCCCAAAAGAATGCAAAGAACCTGGAACATGTCCCCCCTAGACGTTGTGCCTTCCTATATATAATTTTTTCTTTTAGCCTCAATACAGTTGGTAGGAGCAGCAGGTCACTGTCAATGTCGGGTGACCAGGTGCAATTCCACACGTGCACAAAAAACCCTCAGTTCTTCTTGTCACAGAGTACAGAAGCTATCAGGTTGCAGTTTTTAAAACTGTTTCTGTACAATCATTGGATGGAGCGTGCTTTTTATTTATTATGGCTATACTAATAATTCACATTACAGCTCTAATTTTGATCACTCGGTGACGATCACAGAAAGACGCGGGAATCGTCGCCAACAGTCAAGTCTCCGACCTGGGCTGAGCCTGAGGGAAAGGCAGGTGGCATTTGGAATGTGGACCAGGGTCCTCTCTGTACCTTTGTGGGCATTAGGACAACTGCAAGAGCTGGGGACTCCCTGGCTTGGCCCATCGGGGTCCCCGGGAGCAAGACTGAGGAACCGAACAAGGATTCAGTGGGTGCCCTGCAGGAATCAGAACCCACATTGGATTCTCAGACCCTACGAAGGTCCCCTGGGCTTCTGGCCACCTCTCACCATGGTGTCCAGCCTCCCTGCACGGCCTCCATGGAGGCTCCTCCTGCCTCTCCAGCTCCTGGGCTCCAGGTGGCCCTGGGCTGGTGGCCCCTCACTGCAGTCTCTGCCTCCGTCTCCACGGGGCTCCTCCTCTGGGTCTGTGTCCCCTCCTCTGTCTCTCGGGAGGACACGGCCATTGCATGAGGGCCCCTGACCCAGGAGGAGCCCACCTCAGGACCCTCCACTGAGCACCTCTGCAGAGACCCTGTGTGCACCCAGCTGTAAAAGCTCAAGCCTTGTCTGTTGATGGGCGTCTCCTGTGATTGACAGCTGGGCAGCTCCTCCAGCTGCCGGGAGGGAGACCCCCGGGTGCAGATTCACTTTCCGATGCCCATTTTCCTTATAACAGGATCATTCCGAGCCTGGGTCCTGGCTTCTCTGTCTCTGCCATTAAGAGGCACATGGGGGTGGTGCACGGTGGTCTCCGACGGTCACATTCGGGGTGACCTGTTGCGTTCTTCTTGGGACGCATGTGGGTGGTGTACTCTGGCCTCGTCACGTCACGTCTGGGGTTGGATATTCCGGGGTGGGCTCTCTGACCCCTACCACACGTTCCTTCCCATGGTCCCCGCGTCCCTGAGTGGCAAATCGTCCTCACGAACCGGACTTTAAAGTAATTAAACGGGCAGAGACTGGGAATATGGACATGGGCCAAGCCATGGGGTCACCCCCAAAGCAGCTGGGCATCTGCAGACCCTGTGGGGGGGCCCAGCCAGGGCATGCTGGGAACTGCATTGACCAAGAGACGTGGGCGACATGTTTAACGGCGGGACCCACGGGAGGACTTTTGGTCATCGGGGGTGGGCTCTTCCAGGGGCGGGTGGGGCCAGCCCCTTCCTCTTCCTCTCTTCCATTTCTAGCTCAGCTCTTCCCCACTGCTCAGTGCCAGAACCAGGCGCAGGACCAAAGGATCGTGCACTGAAGTCTCTCTCACGTGACTCAAAGCCAACCTTTCGTCTCTGTAAATCGACTGCCTCGGGCATTTTGTTACAGTAAGGAAAGCATCAAGAGGGGTGTGAGCTTCCACAGAAAAGTGATTCCCTCCCCAAACGCATCCGGCATTTTAATGTCTTTACAGACCTGGAATCTCGCCAAACCGGGCAGCAATTTAGTTTGGGATTTTTTTTTTTTTTAAATTAAGTCGATGTCAGTGATTATGCAACACTGAGAAAAAGAAATGTGTCGTCTTTGACACCCCCGAGTGGCCCTGCCTCACCCAGTCAGGACCGTTGGACAGAGACAATGTCACCCAAGTCCAACAGAAGCAAGGCCACTCTGATGATGCTAAGGTGACAAGCTGTTTCAGCCTCGACCACTCCTCCGTGTCTTTAGCGCCAGGGAATGGACATACCAAAGGGACCTATTCTGAGTGGGCACCTTCTGGCCCCCTGCAGTCATGTTTGGGGGTGGTGAGTCCTGAACACCCTCAGGTGGAAGGTGGTAGAACTTTCTGCCTCGGAGAGGTGGTCATTGTACTTCCTGGGTCACAGAAAGCTTGTGGAACTTGCTGGTTCCTGGAGATGGTGGTTGTAATCCTGGGCCATTGGAAGGTCATAGATGTTCCAGTTCCTAGAGATGGTTCCTGAAGATGGTGGTTGGAAGGTCATAAAACTTCCTGGAGATGGTGGTTGCACTCCTGGGCCATTGGAAGGTCATATATGTCCCTGGTTCCTGGAAATGATGGTTGTACTTCCTGGGTCACTGGAAGGTCATTGAACTTCCTGGTTCCTGGAGATGATGGTTGTACTCCTGGGCCATTGGAAGGTCATAGATGTTGGAAGGTCATAGAACTTCCTGGAGATGGCGGTTGTACTTCCTGGGTCACAGGAAGGCCATAGAACTTCCTGGTTCCTGGAGATGATGGTTGTACTCCTGGGCCATTGGAAGGTCATAGATGTTGGAAGGTCACAGAACTTCCTGGAGATGGCGGTTGTACTTCCTGGGTCACAGGAAGGTCGTAGAACTTCCTGGTTCCTGGAGATGGTAGCTGGACTTCCTGGGCCATTGGAAGGTCACAGACGTTCCTTGGTCCTAGAGATGGTTCCTGGAGATGGTGGTTGGAAGGTCATAGAACTTCCTGGAGATGGCAGTTGTACTTCCTGGGTCACAGGAAGGTCATAGAACTTCCTGGTTCCTGGAGATGGTGGTTGTACTCCTGGGCCATTGGAAGGTCATAGAACTTCCTGGAGATGGCAGTTGTGCTTCCTGGGTCACAGGAAGGCCATAGAACTTCCTGGTTCCTGGAGATGATGGTTGTACTCCTGGGGCCATTGGAAGGTCACTGATGATCCTGGTTCCTAGAGGCAGAAGCTGAACCCACAATGAGGTTGACTAAATCTGTTTTAAGCTGGAATATCATCACCCACAGGAGCACTGGATGCCCCTAACTCACCCTCCAGGATGGCCAAGCCGACCCTACGTGGAATGTGCTCGGATACCCACACGCACCCAGCAGGAGCCTCGGAGAAAAATCAAAATTCAACAAAAGCACAGTTTCTTCTGACGGTGGATCATTTTGTGCCTTGTAAAGTTGAAAAAAAAAATCTTAATTTGAAAAATCGCCAGACTCAGGGATTGCATGTCAATACAGTGACTTTTAATGTGTTCTTACAGTTGGGCATCGCTCAGCGCCATCCATTTGACACCATTTTGTTTGTGCTCCAAGGAATCACTGCATCCCTTACAGACAACCATGAATCTATGAATTACACCCCTGGATTTGCCGATTATGGGCACTTCAAATTAATATCATCATGAGTATTAGTGTCTTTTTTTTTTCACCAAGTGTAGTAATTTTGAAGTCCATTCCTGGGGTGTCCCATATGAGAACTTGTTCCTTTTTAGGGCTGAATAATATTCCACTGCGTGGCTGGACCGTATTTCATTTCTGCACTTTCAACGTTCGTTCCCGGAACTCTTCTCTGTCCATGCAAAATTCCCCTCTTGAGCACAGGCCCTGGGACGCCTTCGGGGCTTTCAAAATCATCAGGGAGTAAAATAAATGCATATTTCGATTTAAAATACCAACACGGCTACTCCATTTGTCATGAAGGTGCCTATGTGAATGTTTGCAACTCGGTCCTTTTACGTGTGGGTGTTTATTGATTTATACTTAACACGTATCTTTAAGAAACACAGATGTGGGCTGCGTTCTCTAAAATCAGGTCCAAGGCACGTCGCCGCAGAAAGTTAATTCCTAATTTGTGGTTTAAAAAAAAAAAAAATCACCGAGAATATTATATTATTTTAGCCACTACTTCTTTGTGAACTTGGCATGTTTTAGACTGAAATCCACATTCCTTTGTTCTCCTCCCTTTTTATACTGTATTTTAAAATATTGCCATTATTGCATGCGGTGATGGGCTTCATTGTGATTTTCTACACCGGCTGCCCTTTTAAAATGCTCCAAGACGCTCATTCCTTCCGTTACGCACTGCAAACAGTCAACAAATAAACACGGTTTGCATTTCAGGTGTCCCCCAAAACCTCCTGTGTGAATGCAGGAAGGTTCAGAGGAGGAAGGATTGGGTTGTGAGAGGTGTAGACTCATAGTGGATTAATCCACTTGAGTGGACTCACTGGGTGGTGGCTGCAGCAGGTGGGGGGTGGCTGGAGGAGGGGGTCCCTGGGCTGTGCCTTGGGGGTCTCTGTCCTGTCCCTGGTGACAGAGCTCTCTCTGCTCCCTGGTGCCCTGTCCTGAGCTGCTCTCCTCCTCCAGGCCCTGCCGCCATCTTGTTCTGCTCCCCTTGGGCCAGGGCCATGGAGTCGGCCACCTCCAAGGTATTCCTCCAGGCCCTTGTTCTGCGATCCAGCCTCCACTTCTTTTTTTAAAGCTGATTGTAATGACTTAAGGAGGCAAAGGCCCTGAATATTCCATGATCCTGCTCTGAACAAACAGGAGTTTCTGTCGCAAAAGGCACATGGAGGAGGAGCGAATCCTGCGTTCCCTGTGGGTCCTCCTCAGCCTCTTCCCAGGGGGCGGGCGACGTTCTGTTTTTTATTAAAAATATAAAGAAGCTCTTGGCTTTCTCATCAGCCCGGGGACTCGGGTGGGTGTCCCCATGATATGAAAAATGTGAATTTCCAGGGCTGCTCTGTGGGGCCGGGAGTGGACAGGGCTGGCCTCTGGGCAGCGTCTGGCTATTGATCGAAAATGGCCTCTGAATCATTAAAACCACAGATGAAGGGACTGGAACCAGCCACATTCCGCACTGGCTCCAGGGCACCCGGAGATCCCGGTGGCTGTGTCCCCTCCACCAGGAATCCAACATGGCGCCCCACGTGGGGACGGCTGTGGCAGACCTCACAGAGGGTTTAAATGAGATACTTCATCACGGCCACCAAGAGACCTGACAAGAACAATCAGAGGAGGAAGAGTCTCTCGGGGGCCCACGGTGTCCGAGGTCTAGTCCCTGGTGGCCGACTCCATGGCTCTGGCCCCAGGGGAGCAGAACAAGATGGCGGCAGGGCCTGGAGGAGGAGAGCAGCTCAGGACAGGGCACCAGGGGGCAGAGAGAGCTCTGTCACCAGGGACAGGACAGAGACCCCAAAGGCACAGCCCAGGGACCCCCTCCTCCAGCCACCCCCCACCTGCTGCAGTCACCACCCAGTGAGTCCATCCAAGTGGATTAATCCACTTATTGGTCTACACCTCTTGCAACCCCCTCATTCCACCTCTGAAAATCCTTGACTTTTCTTACTCATGAGCTTCTGGGGGACACGTCACATCTAGAGCGTAACACTCCCCGCTCGTTCGTTCAGAGCTGGACTTGGGCCGTCACCCAAATAGGAGATGAAAAGGAATAGACGAGGGATTGATTAGTGGATTGACCGTTGGACCCATGACCGATGTCGGATCACGGCAGACGCCATCCAGGGAGAAGGAATAGACAGAAGGTTGACAACAGGCAATGATAGATCAATCGAGGGCATGATCGATAAAAATTGATTAATATTGAAACAAACTAGACCTCTCAAGTCCCAGGGGGGGACTCCCGCAGTTATTTTCTGGGGAATTCTGTTGCCAAATTGAAGAACCGAGGGCTGGGGATGGGGCTCAGGGGTCGGGTGCCCACCTCCCATGCGTGGGGACCCAGCTTGGATCGTTAGCACTGAGAAAAAAAAAAAAATTTGCCAGTGCCGTGTGCACACCTGTCATCCCAGCAGCTCGGGAGGCTGAGGCAGGAGGATGGCAAGTTGGAGGCCAGCCTCAGCCAAAGCGAGGCCCTGAGCAGCTCAGGGAGACCCTGTCTCTGAATAAAATGCAAAATAGGGCTGGGGACGGGGGCTCGGGGGTCGAGATCCTTCCGGTCTCCGGAGGGGACACCCCCTGGTTGTCCCCACGGCAGCGCGCAGGGCGCAGTAGCAGGGCAGGGTACAGCATTTCCTAGCAGAGCCCCGAGGACCGAGCCTTGTGCAAATATTTTTTTTAGCTTGTCACCAAAGCTGGACGAGCTGGCCGCAGCCACCTGCCCTGTCCACTCGGTCAGTGGAGGCCCAGGACTGAGCTCGTCGCTGGGCATCTGCAGGTGGTCGTTCTGGCCACAGGGGGGCGCTCTGCACACGGAGCCGCTCGGTCCTGGCACCACGCGGACCCTGGGCGCAGAGACGGACGCTGGGGCAGGCGGAGGGCTTGGTGGACGCGGGACTCGGACCCGTGGGTCTTCATCTGTGACTGCTTCTGAGTCCCTTATCTCTCCCTAGTGACCTCTGCAGAGACCCTGTTCCCACACCAGGTCCCACCCACAGGTCCTGGGGTCCAGCTGTGGACAGGACGCGCCTCTTACCATGGTGTCCAGCTCCCTCCACGGGCTCCAGGGAGGCTCCTCCTGCCTCCCCAGCTGCTGGGCTCCAGGTGGCCCTGGGCGGGTGGCCCTCACTGCAGGTAGCCACGGGCAGCTGGTAGTGTCCCAGGTTGGCATGGACGCGGGGGCGCAGGGAGAGCCTGTCGCCAGCAGAGGGCAGCGTGTGCGCGGGAAGAGCAAGGTGCGGCCACCTCCTGTAGCAGGAGCCCACGGAGGAGGACTCGGGGGAGAAACTGGACCCTGGTCCAAGGGAATTCCATTTTTTTTCTCTTTCCCTACACCTTGGATTTTTCCCTGGACCACTGGGCTGCACCCCCAGCCGGTGAGGTTTCTGTGTGACCAAGAGAAAACGAGCTTTGCCCGCGAATGTCCAGAGGGACGATGTTGGCAAGGTCCACAGGAGTCCAAGCAGGACCAGAGAGACGGGACCCTGGCAGGCAGGAAGGGGCATCGGGAAGAGGACGCAGAGGGTGGGGAGCAATGAGCTTCGTGCGCCCCCCCCCTGGGTTCAGTCTCTGGTTAAAAAAAAATGTAGATGAAGAAAATGTGTTATCTCTGCGCTGTGGAAGAGTATGCAGCCTTGAAAAGGAATGGAACCCTGGCAGACGGTAAAACACGGCCGTGGAGGTGCGTGGTGGGCCGATTTAAAAGAAAAATAAAAAGAATTCAGGTCCCACTTGACCATCGGCAGGCACGTCCAGGTGTCCACCTGGGAGGGACATCCCAGCGAGAGGCCAGTGCTTGGCTCCGACCGTCAGCTCAGTGTTTCTTGGAAAGGCCAGAAACGCACCCAGTGTCTGACCCCCACTGCAGTCGGGGATCCGTGTGGATCTAACGGTTTAGGGAGGGTCTTTGGTAATCCCTCCTGGCCAGAGCCAGCCTGGGGCCATTTTGGGTGGGGGGCTTGGTCCCCAAAGGTGGGCTCTGACCTCAGGCATGGACTCACCCATTGATGGACTCATAGCTGAGGGGACCATGGGAAGGGAGTGGGAATTGTAGAAGGTGACACTTATTAGAAGACAGGAAGTCTTGAGGGACCTGTCCTTGGGGACTATATCCTGTCCCTGGCCTCTTCTCTCTCTGCTTCCTGGGAGCCACGAGTTGACCTGCTTTCCTCCACCACGCCCTTCCGCCATGATGTCCTGCCTCACTGCGGGACAGAGCAAAGCAGCTCATCCGAAGCCATCAGCCTATCTGCATCTTTCCTTCTTTAAGTTGACTTGCTCAGGTATTTTGTTACAGTAACGGAGAGCTGAGTAGCACAGAGAGTTTGTGAAACACGCAGAGAACCCGCTCTCTGGGTAGATTTCCAGTGCACGATACGAGACCAGCACGTTCCATTTCCTCCACTTCAACCCCTGGTATCCACCATTTTAGTATTTCTACACTTTGGATTTTATTATTATTATTATTATTATTATTATTATTATTATTATTATTATTATTATCATTATTATTATTATTTGGGGGTCCACACAGAAGTGAGAACGTGTGGAAGTTATCATTCTCTGCCTGAATTATTTCACTTTCCAGAATGTCCTCCAGGTCCATCCGTGTGGTTGTCGCAGCAGACAGGGTTCCATTCTTTTGGGGGGGTGTATAGTACTCCACTGTACCCACACGATGGACAAATGCTCAGGCGGATGCCACAGCTTGGCTCTTGTGAGTCACATTGCAGTCATGATGACACCGGAAAGAAAATCAGGTCAAGAACGTTGCCACTCAGGGACCTGCATTGGTAAAAGAGTGGAGCTCGGAATGACCGGGCCCGGGAGTGATCGTGTGAACTATCAGGGGCTGGGGCGGGTGGGCCGCTGTCTGTCAGAAGCAGAGAGAGAAAAGGGCCAGGGACAGGATATAGTCCCCAAGGCCAGGGACAGGACATAGTCCCCAAGGCCAGGGACAGGACATAGTCCCCAAGGCCAGGTCTCCAAAGACCCATCCCTCCCGCTAGCTCCCACCTGCTTCCGTCCCTGCCGCCTGTCAATCACTGCCCCCCCCCAGGAACCCATGGATGGATCAGCCACCTTGAGCTCAGGTCCTCCTGATCCTCACAGGGTCACGGGATCAAGGCTTAGTGGACTTTCTTCCCAGGGGAGCAGGACGAGGGGCGCTGAAGGGGACTGGTGAGGGCCACCTCGGGGGACTGGCCACTGTCGCTGGCCCGTGGAGTTCTGCACAGCAGCTGCAGACACGGAGGCTCCAGGCAGCTCACAAGTTTGAGGGCTGCGGCGGACTCAGGCCCTGGGAGCCAGTCCACCTTAGAGCTGACCAGCTGCTGCTACACGGAGGGCCACCGAGGGGTCACGGGCTCTGGGCCGCACAGGCCATTGCTCAGGTGGACCTCACAGTGCAGTGGTCCACCTCCGGAGCAGGTGTGGCCAGCACGGCCCCCCCCAGGCCAGGAAGCAGGGATGGGAGACATTGAGGGGGAGTGGGGGCTGTGGGTGGCCACAGCGTCCGCTGCAGCCGCTCCCCTGGGCTGTCCCCTGGGCTGACGGGGAAGTGGCTGGAAGGACGTCCCCTGTCTAAGCACCGGCTTCCTCCTCCGGAGGCTCATGACGGCGGCACCTTAGAGGTGAGGCCGAGCGTCCTCTTCATCCTCAGTCGCCTGACTCCCTGAGCTGTTAGAGGCAGCGGCTTGGGAGGCTGAGGCAGGAGGATGGAGAGTTCAAAGCCAGCCTCAGCCAAAGTGAAGCCCTAACAACTCAGGGAGACCCTGTCTCCTGAAATAAATAAAATGCAAAATAGGGCTGGGGATGGGGCTTAGGGGTCGAAATCCCCTGAGTTCAATTCTGGGTACCTCTATTCCCGCACACCCCCCCCAAAAAAAAATAAGAAAAGAAAACTCATACGTGGTTTTTGGAGATTTTCAGGTACCTCCTGAAATAGGAGGTGGAGAAATCTGCATCTCCTCTCAGCACCTGAGGGCTGCTGCTGGACCGGCCATCACGCCTTGGGCAGTGAGGCTGAGAAGACGGTAGCAGGAGCTCACATGGACCAGACTGTTCACCTGCTCAGTCCCAGGGGGTGTGGCAGGATGACTTCAAATGATCCAACACGGCCGAGGTGCCTTCCTGAGGTTGTCATGGCTCTTGGGAGCCAAGCGGAACTCCCGTGTGAATAAACTGCAAATGCAAAGACAAACTCGGACCTTCTGCTCACCTGTCTTGTTGCTGTGCCGGCTGTGTGGCCCAGTGATCCCGGAATTCCCTGAACCAATATGGCAGCCCGAACCTCACCAAATAGATGCCCCAATCCAACATGGCGGCAGCAACCTCATTCAATAAATGCCCTGAACAAAAATGGCAGCAGGAACCTCACGTAGCCAATGCCCCAATCCAACATGGCAGCAGGAAACTCACCAAAAGTCACCCATCTCCCTGACGGTTCCAACGCTGGATCCTGGCGGAGGGAGGATGCGAAGGGGAAGGAATTTCCGAGGCGGGCGGCAGTGCAGCTCTCCTGATGGTTCCCACATGTTTGGAGGCTGCGGGTCCAAAATGGTCCCAAAGGATGGCAAGCCGCCCATTGGAAAGGAGGTATTGGAAAACTAACTGTGTACCCAGTCAAAGGGGACATGGAAGGAATTTCCTGCCTGGCGCCCAGTGGTGCCTAAGGAACCACCGTGTCTCTGGGGCCATTATGAGTCCAGCAAATCTGCTGTGGTGTGGCCCTGGGGGTGCCTCAAATTTGCATATTGAATCCTGATCCCTGTGGCCCTAATACTGAGATGGGGGCTCTGGGAGGGCTGAGCTCCCAGGTGCAGCCCATGAAGGGGACCAGGGTCCTTCTCAGCGAGCCCCTGAGAGCCCCCTACCCGTCCCCCATGGAGGACCCAGGAGAAGGCGCCTCTGGGAGCAGGAAGCAGCCTCAGCTGACCCTGGGCAGCCACACCTGGACCTCGGGCTGCAGCTGCAGAGCTGGGAGCCGTCCATCTCTGTGGCTTCTGATTTGCTCATTCAAAGGGCGACTTCCAGAGGGACTCTGCTCTCTGAGCTTCCTCCCATGCATCCACTTATTTAAAAAACGGGGAAGGATTTCAGATGAAACGGTTTCAACTGGACGTTTAAGAAAAAAAAAAATATCAATGTGAATGAACCAGGAAAAAGGAATAAATTTTTTAATAAACATTTCAAAAGTCCCTGCTCTCCGGATGCTTATTGATGAGCCCCAGGGTCTTCCCTCGCCCTGGACCACCCCAGTTCTCTGCTTTCTGCACATCTGTTCTCAAACACGACCTGATATGGTGTGGCCCACCACGTGGTCATTTCCCATGCACCTTTCTTTGCATAGCCTCTCAGCAAACCACAAGTGGGGATTGGAAATGACCCAAGGGACGTCAACCCTTCTCCTTACTCAAGATTTCACAGAAACAGGACCCAGGAGACCCTGGAGCAGAAATTGACCAGAGCTCCATTACCCACCAAAATGGCGGCCTTGCCAATGGACATGTCCACCCCTGGGTGTGCGTTTTCCCCAGAACTTAGTGGACAGATGGCCCTCCGTCCCCAGGGTGCCTCCGTGTATCTGCGTATTTTGGAGACGCTGGAGGCAAGGGGCCTCAGAGCTGACTGAATTGGGAGAAGCCACCGTGGTCTGTAGGCTCCTTAATGCAGTGGAGGTGACGTCTGGATGGACAGGTCTTCCTGTCACCATGTGAAACGTCCCCACGGGGTTGGATTCGGGGCATATGGAGTTGTAGGGACTGGTTTGGCCAGTTCCCGGGGAATTGGTCATTTTTTTCAAAATGCCAAGTTATAAAACGAAATCATGACGCGTGAAAATCCTGCAAGTGCAAATCAACACCTTCTTTATTTCCTGGTGAATTTCAACACCCAAGTGCCATGTGAGGTCCTGAGGTCACATTTGGGTCTCTGCCACCCAAACTCCCCCACCCTCCTCCGTCCAGTTGATTGACCCATTCCCCAGAGAGCAGAGGACACGCTGTCGCCTGAGCCGGAAACCTCCCGCCTTCTCTGAAATCACCGTTGACCACTAAGACCCACCAGGAGGTCAGAGGGAGCTGGCGGTGGGTCTGCTGACCGACGGGACAGCGGCTTATTTCTGTGCAGATCCAGAGAACTTACAAGTCCACCTCCAGGTGTCCTTGTCTGACCCCAGAGTGGAACACGGAGCGTCCAAGTGAGCTCTGTCCACTTCAAGTTCTGCGTCTCCGGGTCTGGGTTCTGGGGCTTGTTTTTGTAATAGCCACGGTCAGTGTCTGCCTCATGGGACCAAAGGGACCAAAGGAGGGAAGATTAGAGAGAGACACACGTACAAATGCACACAGAGGGATAGACGGGTACAGAGACAGACACAGGCACAGACACATGGATGGACAGATTCATACACAGGTGGACAGAGGGTGGGTGGGTGGATGGATGGGTGGATGGATGGATGGATGGATGGATGGATGGGTGGGTGGATGGGTGGACAGAGGATGGGTGGGTGGATGGATGGATGGATGGATGGATGGGTGGGTGGATGGGTGGGTAGGTGGATGGGTGGATGGATGGATGGGTGGATGGATGGGTGGATGGATGGGTGGATGGATGGATGGGTGGGTGGATGGATGGGTGGATGGATGGATGGATGGATGGATGGGTGGGTGGATGGATGGGTGGATGGATGGATGGATGGATGGATGGGTGGGTGGATGGATGGGTGGATGGATGGGTGGGTGGATGGATGGATGGATGGATGGGTGGATGGGTGGGTGGATAGACAGGTGGATGGGTGGGTGGATGGATGGATGGGTGGGTGGGTGGATAGACAGGTGGATGGGTGGGTGGATGGATGGGTGGATGGATAGACAGGTGGATGGATGGGTGGGTGGGTGGATGGATGGATGGATGGATGGATGGATGGATGGGTGGATGGATGGGTGGATGGATGGGTGGATGGATGGATGGATGGATGGATGGGTGGATGGATGGATGGATGGGTGGGTGGATAGACAGGTGGATGGGTGGGTGGATGGATGGATGGATGGGTGGATGGATGGGTGGATGGATGGAGGGATGGATGGAGGGATGGATGGAGGGATGGGTGGATGGATGGAGGGATGGATGGAGGGATGGATGGATGGATGGGTGGATGGATGGGTGGATGGACGGAGGGATGGATGGAG
The DNA here is from genome assembly GCF_048772815.1 of Callospermophilus lateralis. Taxonomy (NCBI): domain Eukaryota; kingdom Metazoa; phylum Chordata; class Mammalia; order Rodentia; family Sciuridae; genus Callospermophilus; species Callospermophilus lateralis. Next base: position 11,530,622 of record NC_135326.1, on the reverse strand, counting down.
GGATGGATGGAGGGATGGATGGAGGGATGGATGGAGGGATGGGTGGATGGATGGGTGGATGGATGGAGGGATGGATGGAGGGATGGATGGAGGGATGGGTGGATGGATGGAGGGATGGATGGATGGATGGGTGGATGGATGGGTGGATGGATGGAGGGATGGATGGAGGGATGGATGGATGGATGGGTGGATGGATGGAGGGATGGATGGAGGGATGGATGGAGGGATGGATGGAGGGATGGATGGAGGGATGGGTGGATGGATGGGTGGATGGATGGAGGGATGGATGGAGGGATGGATGGAGGGATGGGTGGATGGATGGAGGGATGGATGGATGGATGGGTGGATGGATGGGTGGATGGATGGAGGGATGGATGGAGGGATGGATGGATGGATGGGTGGATGGATGGAGGGATGGATGGAGGGATGGATGGAGGGATGGATGGAGGGATGGATGGAGGGATGGATGGAGGGATGGATGGAGGGATGGGTGGATGGATGGAGGGATGGATGGAGGGATGGATGGAGGGATGGATGGATGGATGGGTGGATGGATGGGTGGATGGATGGAGGGATGGATGGAGGGATGGATGGAGGGATGGGTGGATGGATGGAGGGATGGATGGATGGATGGGTGGATGGATGGGTGGATGGATGGAGGGATGGATGGAGGGATGGATGGATGGATGGGTGGATGGGTGGATGGATGAATGGGTGGATGGGTGGATGGGTGGATGGGTGGATGGGTGGGTGGATGGATGGGTGGATGGATGGATGGGTGGGTGGGTGGATAGACAGGTGGATGGGTGGGTGGATGGGTGGATGGGTGGATGGAGGGATGGATGGAGGGATGGATGGGTGGGTGGATGGATGGGTGGATGGGTGGATGGGTGGGTGGATGGATGAGTGGATGGATGAATGGGTGGATGGATGGATGGATGGATGGATGAATGCGTGGATGGATGGATGGATGGATGGATGGATGGGTGGATGGGTGGATGGGTGGATATATAGAAAGTTAGATACACACCTGGATGGATGAACAGATATATAAATGGGAGGATGGATAGACAGTTAAGATCGATGATAAATGGAAGGACATTTAATAAGGCATTGACACATGTGATTACGGAGCCCACGGAGGTCCACATCCCATCATCTGCATTCCCGAGACCCAGCAGGGCTGAGGGTGGAGGGTATTTGCTGTCCCTTGGTAGATGCTGTGGGCTGCTTCAAAAGACCCAGCAATGGCGTCCTCCTCAGTGCATGCTCAGCACTAGGGTGGGGTCTGTGACTCTATTTGCTAAATAAATGTCTGCTGGCCACTGTGCCTTTGGGGTCTCTGTCCTGTCCCTGGTGACAGAGCTCTCTCTGCCCCCTGGTGCCCTGTCCTGAGCTGCTCTCCTCCTCCAGGCCCTGCCGCCATCTTGTTCTGCCTCCCCTTGGGCCAGAGCCATGGAGTCGGCCACCAGGGACTGAACCTCTGAAAACCTGAGCCCCCCATTTTTTCCATCTCTAAATTATTGACATCAAGTATTTTGTCACAGCAATGAAGACCTGACTCGCCTCTTGGGGTCCAACCAGCCTCCTGTGATGGTGACCTAGTCCTGGGACCACGTGTGCATGTTCTGGTGACAGTCTCCTCAGGTGTCTGCCCCGGGGCCGATCTCATGGGCTCACACTCTCTGTAGTTGGGTCCTTGCCCAGAATGGATCTCCATAGTTGCTTCCACGTCCCGTGGCTGCCATCTTGAAATTCCCATCCATGTTTGGGAAGGGAGCCCTGTACTCTCCGTCCGCGTGGTTTTCCTCTCAGGCAACCAAGAGCTGCATTAGCTCCATGCACTGCTGTGTTTATAGTTTTTCGTGACTGTAACAAATTACCTGAGAAAAACAAGTTGGAATAGGAAAGGTTCATCTTGTCACGGCTGATGGAGACTCCAGCCCCGGGTGTGGCCCTGGCCACCCACACGGCTCTCACTGGCCAGGCCGCGTGTCTTTCTCAGTGGACTCACATTACAAAGGCGTCCTGCGGGGAGTCGGTTCTTTCTGGACTCCGTGGCAGCCTCATGGTGAGGTTTTGCTCTGTCCACGAAGGACTTCTTGGGCCATTAGGCAGCTTCCCCAAGACTCCTGGTTTCTACAGCAGCCCCCCCGGATCTGCGTGACGCTGGAGAACAGCACACAGCGGGGTCCAGAAGCCAAGTTTTTGCTAATGACTTAGAGACTGTTTGAACCCTGGGCCGGTCCTCGGACGGGCAGGAGCCCAGGAGTCTGCCAAACGGAGCCCGCATCCCGGAGCGTCGGGAAGGCCCGGGAAGATGCCCGCGGTCAGCAGGCTCTGGAGAGGCAGGTGCCCCCACGGCCTGATCCAGGGGCCCGAGCTCCTGCTGCGGATCCCACCCCACTGCGGGGTGGGGGGCCCTGGGGCGGTGGGCCGCTTCCTCATCAGGCAAAGTGGAGTCCCCAGCCCGAGTCCCTGGCCTCACGGTTGAGTCCCGGTGTGCGAGGGCTGGGTCAGCTACAGGAAGCCCGGTAAGCGTGTCCGGAAAGGTCCCCCCGGTGGTCTGTCTGTCCTTCCACTCCCTGGACCATTCAGTTGTTCAGTCACCAACTCATCCATCCACCCACCCATTCACCCACCTATCCATCTGTCCATCGGTCCATCCACCCACCCACCTATCCGCCTGTCCGTCCGTCCGTCCATCCATCCATTGTGATATCCAGACATCAGTCCATCTGTCCATCAGTCCATCACATACTCATTATGCACACTGGGTCCTGCATATTAATATACATCTCACTCTGCAAATAGAGACATAGACACACTTCATTTTATGTGCCATATTTACGTCTTTTATTGACATTATATTTGCAATTATACCGACTATTATGCATCCTAGGTATGCCATGCTCTCTCTAAATACATAGCGTATTCTCCGTACACAGATAGAAATATCCTTTATTATATATGATATAAACAGTACATGTAACCCTACTATTATATATTTATATTATATGATAAATCATAACATATTAATAACATGATAATATGACATATTATGTTATTGTACATTATTAATATATTATAATATCTCATATATAACACGTACTACTATATGTATGATATATTATAATATATTAATGTTAATACATGTACTATTTATATATAATATAATACATAAGATATAATAAATATATTTTATACATCGAATATATTTATTATATATTATATTATATTAAATATAATATATAATAAATATATTTTATTTATATATCAAATATGTTTATTATATATTATATTAAATATAATATATAATAAGTATATTTATTATTTTTATTATATATTATATCATATATAAACAGTACATGTATCAACACTATGCAACTTTATGTTAATACGTATAATATCTGTGCGATTCTACATAGTATTAATCCTACTATGCACACGCAGTCCTGTATGTTAATGCAGACTGCACTTCGTGTATCGAGATTTAGATACGTTGTATTTTATTTTATTATATATATATAGATCTTCCATTAACACCACACAAGCGCCCTCCATACACCACATATGCACCATTTATATTTGATTTCATGCATTCACACACAGTAGGCAGACATGCACTTCTCGACGTATGCGATGACCTACGTGCGTGTCCTCGGTCATCCTTGCTGACGAGTTTCTTCCGGCTCCTTGAGGGCTTCGGAAACTGCATGACTTGCAAGGTGCAGCGGCCCACGTCTGTCCTCCCAGGGGCTCGGGAGGCTGAGGCAGGAGGATCGCAAGTTGGAGGCCAGCCTCACCCACTTAGAGAGGCCCTGAGCAACGGGGTGAGCTCGTGTCTGTAAATAAAATATAAAAAAAGGGCTGGGGACAGACGTGGCTCAGTGGTTAAGCACCCCTGGGCTCCACCCCTGGAGCTCCCTCTGCAAAAACAAAATGCTTCATTATGGAAATGCTGAGTCTTTCCCATGAGCTGATTGTGCTTTGCTTGCACTCCACCGAGAGAACTTAATCTCCTAAAAAGCCTGTGTCTGTCTCGGGGTTGGGCTCCCAGCCCGGGGCCACAGTGGCCTGAAAGTGCAGCCTGTCACAGCTGGGACCAAGGCCAATAAACACAGATAAATGGACCTCCATGGAGGCTTTTAAAGTAAACACCGCGCCCAGAGGCAGAGGCAGGCGCAGGGCCGCTGATTTCCAGCTGTACCCATACTGCGGGCTCCTTGAAGACTTGTGCCTGATGATTGACACATTCGGGTCCTTGGAGGGTGGAATCCAATTCAAAGGATCCCTCCTCCCCCTGTTAATTGAATTTTCATTCTGGAGATGAGAACTTTAGACCCTCCTTGCAAAATGCCCACAGCATCTAATGGAAATTGTAATTTTGAGCCAAGGCTGAAGAAAAACAAAACAATAGCCTAAAGAAGGCATCTCATTGTGATAAAGGGGACACGAATAAGTCTTTGGAATTGGCCACCAGCCTGAAGTCCCCTTGGTTTCTTTCATTTCTGTTTCCATCTCAGGCCGATCTGCCTCATGGCTCCAAAATGGCTGCGACCGCTCCAACATTCCCTGGCCTCATAAGGAAAAATCGTGAGACCTTCCAAAGACCGTACCCCTCCATTGTCCCCAAGTGTGCAACCTGGAAAAAAAATGTCACTGGGCAGAGGGTGAGGCCTCTGCAGGAGGGGAAGGGGCAGAAGAAAAACCTGGGAGAAGGCGCTGTGGCTGCGCAATCGACTCAGGTGAGCTGTAAGACTTCCTGTTTCAACCGACAAAGGTCGGGCTTTCTTCTTGTGACTCCGAACCAGGGTCAGGTGGCAGGGCAATTAGGGGACAATAAAAAGATAAACCCTCTCTCCTCCGGTGCAGGTGTGCAGGGCCAGATTTGGAAACAGATTTGTAACCTCCTGAGATACGCAGCATGTGGAGGCCCTGGGTGGAGGCCCTGGGGTGCAGGGCCAGGCCCTGTGGCCCTGTGGCCCTGTGAGAGTGTCACCCAGCTGGCCAGGGTGCGGCAGGCCGCAGATGACAGGTGTTCCCACACAGGCGGGAGGGGGCCCAGACACAGCCTGCGGCTAGACCGTGACACGGGCCGGGACTGGCCCGAGGGGAGGTAGTGACTCAGGGTGGAGAGTCGGTGACTCAGGGGTCTGTCGCGCAGGGTAGTGGAATGTCACACCGCGGAGGCAAAGGCGCGGAACGTTAAGCTCACCTAGAACACAACACGGTCTTAGTGGGGTCAGGGGGCACCTCTGGCCTGGGATCGGGGCCTGTAGACTCAGAGCCCACCAGCGGACCGGCCCCCAGGGACCTGGGAACGGGGTGGGGGTGGCATTTCCTGCCCTTCCCCCCCCCCCCCCCCCGCCAATGATTGACAGTCCCCACCCCCAGCTCTCCTCGCCCCTGGGCGCCTGCTCCCGGAAGCTGCCAGAGCTGAGGCCCACTTTCAGGGAAATCCTTGCCCGTGCGCAGCTGGAGCAACCGTACGCCCGGTCCCGCCGCCCCTCCCCCACCCCGGGACTTCCCTCCGCCACGAGTCGGAGCTGCCCTGGGGGGGGGGGTTGCGGGGGACCAAGGGCTGCCCTCTCCCGGGACGGACCGAGCGCGGGGTCCTCCCTGGGGGCGCGTGGGGAGCCCCGCGGGGCAGTTTGCAGACAGGAGGGGCTTGGCGGGGGCCGGCGACCCCCTCGGAGCGCACGGGACTCGCCCCGCGGGGTCCCCTCCAGGGTTTGCCGCGGTCCCGGGGCCAGGGCGCGGGGTGGGAGGTGGCCGGGGAGGGCGCGGGGCGGGGACAGGGCGGCGCCCCTCCTCCGGCCCCGCCTGGGCCCGGGATCTCTGCGCCGCCGCCCGCGCGCCCCACTCGCCGGACTGTCCCCCGCGGCTCCGCGCGCACCATGGCGCGTCGGGCCGCCCTGGCCGGGCTGCTGCTGCTGCTCCTGCTGGGCGCCGAGCTGCAGGCGCAGGGTGAGTGGCCGCGACCCGGCCCGGGGGCGCGGGGGGCGCACGGCATCGCGGGGGGGCGCAGCGCGCGGCGGGGCCTCGGTCCACTCCCGGAGCCCTGGCGGGCGGCCCGCGGGTGGCCCACGCCTCCAGGAGGAGGCCCGCGTGTCCCGCTGGGTCCCCGGGGCCAGCTCGGGTCGCTTCCAGGCGCGAAAGGTCAGCGTGTCTTTTCGGGCGTCTCCAACTTTTTCAAAGTTTGCAGGGGGCCCCCCGGGGGACAGCCGGCGACCGTCCCCCTCCGCTCCCCAGCCCGGGCGACCTGCTTACGGCCCGCAGCCCGGTGCCCGCTGTCCCCCGGCCACCTCTCGCCCACGCACACCGGGGGCCTCGGGGGCCTGGGCCTTTGTTTTGGAGCCGCGTCCCCAGCCACGCCCTGCGCCTCGGCCTAAATTTGGAATCCGGCTCCCGGAGCTCGGGCCTGGGAGGAGGGGCAGGGCGAGGTGGGCAGGGAAAGCGCTTGGCGAGCGCTGGCCGCGGGTCACGCCTGGTGGAGAAGCGACGCGGGGACACCGAGGCGCCCTTACCAGATGGTCAGCGGCTTGTCACTCGGGACCCGGCAGGAAAAGGAGCCAGAGAAGCAGAATCCCCGGGACCCCTGGCCCTTTCTTTCCCCCATCCCTGCCTCCTGGTGGGGAAAACGAGTTTACAGCTCGCTGGTCCTACGCCTCCCTAACTTGTTCCTGACATGCTGCTGCTGCAGAACTGGCGGGGGCGATGGCACCTTTCTGGAGGGTTTCGGGTGGAGAGGGGGCGGCCTCCGTCATGTTTGAGTCCCAAATGAGGCGTTTCAGTGCGTCGGCTTGGAAGTGCCTCAGTGGTGCTCACGGGCCCTACCAACCCCAAGGCTGGGGATGTGGATGGTTTCCGTGATGGGGTGGCCGCAGGGTGGGGCAGGGGACCGCGCTCTTCCTCTGAGGGGCCGCCTCCTCTTCCCGCTCCTGATCCCCTCTGTGCCATCAGATCCTCCCGGGACCGGATGGGGACCAGAGTGTTGGTTGAGAGTGAGCCTCGGGCTTGGTTTCCACGGGGCTTTGCAAAAAATCTTGGCTCCAGACGGGTCCTAAGTCTTGCTGCTGGGAACTCTGGCTCCATGTTCCCGGTTTGGGGACCCGGGGAGTCCTGGGCTCCCAGGTAGCACCGTGACCTGGGTGGGTTCCTGGGACATGGATACTCACTGCACCTGGACATTCCCCAGGCACGTGGGCGGCGCCCAGGGAACCAGGAATCGATGCCCAAAGAGTGGCTTTGATTTCCACGGTGACGGTGACAGAGCCTTCCACGGGGACAGGGGATGTTAGAGAAGTGGGAAGACACAGGCCCAGGGGCAGCGGCTAGTGGAGGAGGAATTGTCCCCTGGGGACCTGGGCAGGGGACCCCTGCAGCTGAGGGTCCACCGGGGGCATCTGCAGCCAGGAGGGTGCGAAGTCCCTGCAGGGTGGGCTCTGGCTCCCAGGTGGCACCGTAGCGGGGACCTTGGGTCCTGGTGCATCACCTTGAGCTCAGCAGTGCCTTAGATCTGAGGTGGCCGGCTGTGGGCCTGTCAATCAACGAGGCGTCCCTCTGTACCTGGAAGCCGTCGGCCACCCAGAGATCTGAGACCCCCACGACACTCGAGCCAGGTCTTGGGTCTGTCCCCGAGCTCTGGTGAGTGGACAGAGGCTGCTCGCTTGGCCGGGCGCCGTGGCCCACGCCTGTTATCCCGGCGGCTCGGGAGGCTGAGGCAGGAGGATGGCGAGTTCAAAGCCAGCCTCAGCCAAAGCGAGGCCCTGAGCCACTCAGGGAGACCCTGTCCCTAAATAAAATGCAACACGGGGCTGGGGACGTGCAGAGCTAAGTGGACTCCTGTCCAATGGGGGGCCCTGTCCAGCGAGGGGCACCCAGGGAGGTCACCTGGGTCCTGCTGGGCTCTCCTGGCACCAGGACATGGGGACCCTGTGCTTCCCACATTTGCAGACCCTCCAGATGCAGGGCAGCCAGAGGCGGCCAGAGCCTGGGGGGGCGCGGGGATGCTGGATTCTGTAACCCAGAAGCCGTCAGCCTCTGGCCGGGCTGGGGACCCTCTCCCCGGATTTCCACCAGGTTTTCAAACCTGTTTTCACGTTTGGCAAAAGAAAGACCCAAAATCCAGACAGACGGACATTTCACCCCCTGGAATCCGTCCGTCTGTCAGGGTGACCTAGGGGTCTATTTCATTTAATTTTAATTTAATTTTATTTTGTACTGGGGACCGGTCAGTACTGAGCCACACCCCGGCTCCTTTGTTTTTACCATTTTTAGATTTTTTAAAAAATTATTTAAAAATTTTATTTTATTAATTTTTTTTGGGGGGGGGTACCGGCCGTTGAATTCGGGGGTGCTTAGCCACCGAGCCCCGTCCCCAGCCCTTTTTATTTAGAGACAGGTTCTCCCTGAGTTGCTCAGGGCCTCTTTGAGTTGCTGAGGCTGGCCTCCAACTTGGGATCCTCCCGCCTCAGCCTCCCGAGCCACCGGGAGGACAGGCGTGGGCCACCGCGCCTGGCTCAAGCGGTTTATCACATGGTCGTCGTCACCTTGTGAGAGCGTGGTGGCAGGAGGAGCGTTGTTGCTGGTGGAGGTGGCCTTACGGGGTGGCCGAATGTCCCCACCGCAGGGACAGCTGTATACGCCCTGGCCTTCTTGTGTGTGCCCTTGTCCTGCAGGAAGGAGGGTGACCAAGGACGGTGACGGCGTGGGGTGATAACGCCACCCGTCGGCACATTGCCACTTCTCTCTGGGGGCTTCCTGTTGGTGCTGGGCCGTTGGCTTGGGCGGGTGCCAGCCTCCCCGGTGAGGCTGGGCCTCTACCCGCCTCGACAACTTCCTGTTTCCTGTTTCCCTTCCCCTGAGCCACACCAGTGAGTACCCTGGAAACCGCAGCGGGCCGCCCCCGGCTCCCGGGCGTCACTTCTCCAGGGGGCGCCGTCGCCGGGGTCCCTCTGTGCGCTGAGAAGCGCCCCAAGATTGCAGGTCCTGCCAGCCCCTGGAGGAGGGCACGGGAGCCACGGATGGTTCTAGAGCCCGAGGGACGTGGTATCTTCTCGGTCCCCCTGCACCGAGCTACCTCCCACAGTCGTGACGGACAGCCAGGGCCCCCGCCCGGTGTCCGGCTTCCAGCCAGAGATGTCTGCGGGGCGATGGCCGTGACCCCCGAGGTCAGCGCCGGTGCCTGGGTTCATCTCCGTGTCCAGCAAGATAAGGAGCTGGAGATGAGCGGGGAGTGGAAATGGTGGGGAAGAACTAGACTGGGAGTGTGATCACAGAGGGAACTTCCCTAGATCCACATCTGGGCATTCTGCTTTTTCTCCACCCCCCAGTGTCCAGGGCCCTGTCCCCAGATTGCTCACTGGGTTGAGGTCACGTAGGGAATTGCGCAGGGATCAGGTCTCTCTGGATGCACCAAGTGCTCCGTGGCCGAAGCACCGGGTTTTAGTCTCCTTGGCCTGCATCCCCTCCTTGATGCCTATCTTTTAGGATATGGCCCTTTGCCAGAGCTCAGGACGGGAAGCAGCCCAGTCCACTCCTGCTGGCTCCTTCTTCTGCATCAGATTGTTGGCAGATTGTTGAATTAATCCCCTCAATTGTCCCGAACTGTCCCCAACCCTAGCATCTGCCCCGACTTGGAGAAGCCCTTCAGATAGTTCATACCTTGGACACTTTGGGCAGGTCCAGGGACCTCCTTAGAGACTGAAGGCTTTTTCAAAGCCCCTCACCAGAGCACCCCAGAGGCCCTGAGAGGCCAGGTTCCAGCTGTCAATCAAGTTTATCCACCATCCAGCCGTCAATCATCCATGTGCATGCATCTGTCCACCCACCCACCGGTCCACCCACCCATCCACCCATCCATCCCTTGGTCCTTTGCCGGGTTATCCCAGCGGCTCGGGAGGCTGAGGCAGGAGGATCGAGAGTCGGAGGCCAGCCTCAGCCATTTAGCAAGACTCCACCCGACTCAGCGAGGCCCTGGGGGTGTGGCTCCGCCGTGAAGCGCCCCCGGGTTCCGTCCCCAGAAAGGAAAAAGGACCGTTCCCTTTTGTGGTGACCCGTGCGGTGCAGAGTCCCAAGGGACGGCCAGGTCCGTCTCTGCGTCTGTCACCTCCGCCTGGGTCCCTCCCGCGCCCTGAAGTGGGCTGTCACTGTCCTGGAGAATCCCGACACGGTCCCTGGGCCACCGCGTCCCCTGATGGCCTGGAGACCCAGGCTGCTCAGGAAGGGACTGTCCCTCCGCCCAACGGTGGGGGACAATGCCTCGGAGTGACAGAGGACAGGGGCCTCGGAGGGGTAACACTGTCGCTAAGCGCCGGGCCTGGAAGGCGGTTCCCTGAGGTGATCTGCAAAAGGCACCGTATACAGGCGGCGCCTAAGCTCGGAGTAGGTCGACCCAGCCGGTTTGCAAGTCCGGGGGCCCTTGGCCTCTGCGGGGCTGCCCTTTCGTGCGCCTTCGGGCCGCGTTTGCACCTGCGGAGCTCCACCCCTGCGCGCCTGCGGGAGGCGCCTCAGCGGGAGGCCGGGAGGCCGGGAGGCCGGGAGGCCGGGAGGGAGGCCCGTGCGCGCCGCGGCTTGTGGCTTGTTTTTCGAGCTTCCTGGCCTCGGAGCCGAGGAAGGGCGGGGCTCGGGCCGCCGTTGGGACACGCCCTGGTGACTCATCCGTCCCCGGCGGCACATCTGGAGGCTGGTTGCGCGGGCGCGGGGCGGGGCGGAGGCAGCCTCTCTGCAAACCGAGGGAGGATCCGAGCGGGCGGCCGGCTTCCCCGGGGCATCTGGGGGCCCCCCCGCGCCCTGCGTGGGTTGGGGGAGTTTTTCCAAGTTTCTCCGCCTCAAAGGGGGAAACCCAGAAAGGGCTCAAAAAAAAAATGCAAAGTAAAATAAAAATAAGGGTTTTCTGCGGGACAAGTAGGGCCGGCGATTCCCATGCTGATTGGGGGCCCCCGTGAAGAGGCCAGGACTGGCCACCTGCCCCTGCTCGCTAATGTCCCTGGGGGAGGGTGTTTGGGCAGCAGATCTGGGTATGGGTCACCTGGGTTTTGTGCGCACCGAGGAGGAGCCGAAGGCAGGACGGGGCTCTGGGTCTGGGAAGGAGAGGACGTTGGTGGCTTTTTTTGGAAGGCCTGAGTGTCACTTTGTGTCCCCTCCCCCCCTCCGCCTGGTGTAAAATGACATGATCTAGGTGACCCAGCCGTCTGGGCCCTCACGATCATGGCCGTGTCCTTCCAAGCAGCTCAGACAACCTAGGATGAGCCGCGGGAGAAATATGGCCTGTCGGCAGGTGGGAATAGTATGCAACCACGAAAAAGGCAGGCTCCTCCTGTCCTCGGTGACAGCGTGGTGGCCCGGAGGGGACGACGTGTGTGTGCCCTGAAACAAGCCGGGCTCAGAAAGACGAGGGGGAACCTGTTCTGACTCTCACAAGAAACAGGAAGTGCCCAGGTGGCTTCCTGGGGGTTTTGGGGAGCCGGACACACAAGGATTACGTTCGGAACTCGGGGAGGCCGGTGGCCACAATGTGTCCCATCCCGGGACACCTGGAGGGGATTCCAGGTGCCCAAATGTCCTCTTCCAGGTCTGGGAGCTCTGCAGGCTCTGGGGGAAACGGGGGTGTCCAGACCTCTCCCCCCGGGTGGACCTCTGCCCCTGGCCACACCTACCGTCCCAGAAACTCGACCCCGGAGCCCCGTCCCCAGCCCTATTTTGCATTTTATTTAGGGACAGGGTCTCCCTGAGCTGCTTAGGGCCTCGCTTTGGCTGAGGCTGGCTTTGAACTCGCCATCCTCCTGCCTCGGCCTCCCCAGCCGCTGGGATGGCAGGCGTGGGCCACGCGTCCGGCGTGATTTCCCCGATTTCTAACCTGGATCTCCCTCCTTTTCCTCTTAGATTTCGATCTGTCCGACGCCCTCGGTGAGTAGCGCCTGATTTTTTTATTTTTTAACTTGGCGCACAGTGTGTCCCTTAAGGCCTTGATGGTGTGAGCCCCTCGGGAAGGGGACAGCGCACAGAGGTCCAGCAGGGTCCTCCGTGGTGGCCGCTGGGGTCATTCAGTGGAGATGGTGACCTGGAAGCCGGGCGGCCTGGGGCTTGGGGAAGGGACCGGTCCACCCTGCGGCAGGATCCTGCCTGTCCTCTGCCCCAGCCTTGGCTCCCAGGTCCGCTCTGCCCACATCCTGTCCCTCTCTCCGCCCGAGACCCTGGCGCCGGGGAAAGGTGTCCAGCGGCCCCTGTGTCCTGGGCTCTGCTCAGCTCTGGACCCACGGGGTTGTCACAGTAAAGACCCCAAAAGCAGAGGCTGGACCCGGGTCCCCGGCTGAGCTCCTTCCACAGCCTCCAGGGAGGCTCCTCCGGCCTCTCCAGCTCCTGGGCTCCAGGTGGCCCTGGGCTGGTGGCCCCTCACTGCAGTCCCTGCCTCCGTCTCCACGGGGCTCCTCCTCTGGGTCTGTGTCCCCTCCTCTGTCTCTCAGGAGGACACGGCCATTGCACAAGGGCCCCCTGACCCAGGAGGAGCCCTTCTCAGGACCCTTCACTGAGTCCCTCTGCAGACACCTTCTGGAAGTCGCTCAGTCCCACGCTAAATGGCTTAGAGTTGGCTGAGTGGCTGAGGCTGGCCTCCAACTTGCCATCCTCCTGCCTCGGCCTCCGGAGCTGCAGGGATCCGGGGTGGGAGCCACCGCGCCCGGCCCAGCCTGGGTTCCTAACGGAGGCCGCTTGGGTGCAGGTCCCTGAGGAGGAAGCGGGATTCCCGAGGAGTAAATGGGCACCGGGTCCGTCCCCCGCCTTCTCCTCTGATCTCGGGCCGTCCACTCTCGGTCTTGCTGGTCAGCTTCCTCTTCTTGTGGTTTCCGGGGGGGGGGGGCATCTGTCTCTCAGGAGGAAGGGGACAGCCCGGCGGGACCGTGCTGTGCAGCCAGCCGTGTTCCACGTGTGCACGGAGTGGACACAGAGCGGGCCTCCCTGCCTCCGTCCAGTAACCTCTAGTTCTTTTTGTTTGTTGGCTTCTTAGGAGGCGATGACCAGAAGCCAACGAAGCCTCCCAAAAAGCCGAGCGACGACGGTAAGGAGACAAAGTCCCCACTGTGCAAAGAAGAAAGAGGAAACGCTGGCTTCCTGGACCCTAACTAACAGCAGGACAGAGCTCCCGAAGCCACCAAAGGACATGAGTCACTTGTTGGGCCTGTGTCCAGGGTGGTGACAATTTTTTTTTTTTTTTTTTGGTACCAGGGATTGACCTCGGGGACACTCGACCCCTGAGCCCCGTCCCCAGCCCTATTTTGCATTTTATTTAGAGACAGGGTCTCCCTGAGCTGCTCAGGGCCTCGCTTTGGCGGAGGCTGGCTTTGACCTCGCCATCCTCCTGCCTCAGCCTCCCGAGCCGCTGCGGGGACCGCCATGGGCCATTTCAATTCCATGTCCACGCCCAACTTTGGGACCCGTGGCCTCTGCCCGTCTATTCCTTAACGGGCATCACTGGGCCCCAGAGTGTGGTTGGAGTCTTAGCGGATGAGATGGCCGCTGCCCGCTCCTGGCTGGCCTCGCTTCTGCGGAGGCCGCACTGCCCTAGCTGCTTGCTTGCTTCTGAAGGTGGCGCAGCGGGGAGCCCTTTTGCACTGAGCAGCTGCTGCTCGCCCTCCGCTGACCTCAGCTTGGCCGCGCTCGAAGCCCCGGGGCCCGTGACAAAGATCGTCCCCAAGCCTTGGCAAGGTGGGCAGCGGGGTGGGGCCTTCCTGGAGGGGCGGGCCTCGACTCTGCAAAGGGAGGCACTGGAGACCCTCAGGAGGGTTGAGGTTTCTCTGCTGGGGGGTCTCCCTCCTGCTCCCCCTCGGTCCTGAGGTCCGGCTCCGCGCTCTTGGAGGCCGAGTCTGCAAGAAGGACGGCCTGGCGCGTCCTGAGGTCCTGCAAATAGACGCGGTTAAGGCGGGATGAGGCTCTTGGACCCTGAGAAAGGTCCACGCCTCCAAGCGGGGACTGTGGTCAGGGCTCTCCCAGGACCCAGAAAAAAGCTACCGGACAGCTCCCCGCAGCTCAGGATGCGCACTGCGCAAAACGCAGTCGCAACTTTGTTGCAAAGGAACCCGCGAAGTTGCAACTTTGTGGCAAATGCGCAGCCGTGAGTCAGTTGCAACTTTGTCCCCCAGCGACACCGAGGAACACCCCGTGTGTTTCCCCAGAGGGGCTCAAAGGTAAAGGGGAGCTCCCCGAGGGTCCCCAGTGTCCCCTGCTGCGCGCACTCGAGGCTCAGCTTTGCTAATAACCCGCTGCTTCTGCTCCACCCCCCGGTGACTGTGCCAGCATCGCTCCCCGAGAACTCTGGAATTAACCACCTGTCCCCCTTTCTAGGGAACGGGTTTAATCTCGAGGACGCTCTCGGTGGTGGTGGACACGGTGAGTGACCTGCTGCGGCCAGTGTCGTTGAGGTGCCCACTCGCGCATTTCCTTCCAGAAAGGAGCGAGGGGCGTCAGGAACCCAACTCGTGTTATTTGATCCCTGCTGCCGTGAGCGGTGGCATTGGTTCCTGGTGTCCGAGGTCCAGTCCCTGGTGGCCGACTCCATGGCTCTGGCCCAAGGGGAGCAGAACAAGATGGCGGCAGGGCCTGGAGGAGGAGAGCAGCTCAGGACAGGGCACCAGGGAGCAGAGAGAGCTCTGTCACCAGGGACAGGACAGAGACCCAAAGGCACAGCCCAGGGACCCCCTCCTCCAGCCACACCCCACCTGCTGCAGTCACCACCCAGTGAGTCCATCCAAGTGGATTAATCCACTTATTGGTCTACACCCAGTGAGTCCATCCAAGTGGATTAATCCACTTATTGGTCTACACCCAGTGAGTCCTTCCAAGTGGATTAATCCACTTATTGGTCTACACCCAGTGAGTCCATCCAAGTGGATTAATCCACTTATTGGTCTACACCCAGTGAGTCCTTCCAAGTGGATTAATCCACTTATTGGTCTACACCCAGTGAGTCCTTCCAAGTGGATTAATCCACTTATTGGTCTACACCCAGTGAGTCCATCCAAGTGGATTAATCCACTTATTGGTCTACACCTCTCGCAACCCACTCATTTCCACTCTGAACCTCCCTGCGTGGTCTCCCACGTGACCGTTTGGCCTCTGTTGAAAGCCCTCAGTGAGTAGCATCGTCACCAGGGGGTGGACGGCAACTGCCAGGTGGCCGTGGGTATGAGTGTCCCCTCCGGGGTGAGGGCTAGCCGTGCTGTCCAGCTGCTGGGTGGCCCGGGGGAGCCGAGGAAGGTCCCTTCCCTTCATTTCTCGCTGCTCGAACTCTGTTCCAGACGCCCCAGCGTCGCCCAATGAGCCCAAGCCCAGGCCCAACCAGCCCGGCTCCTCGGGTAAGTCCCCCCTGTCCCTCGGCTGGACTTGGGGTCATGGGGCGTGGCTGGACTGGGGGTTGTGGGGACCGTCCTTGCCCCAAAGGCCGCTTTGGGCTGGGATCGGCAGTTTTCAGCCCTTTTCCTATTTCCTTTGGAGACGGGGCCGTGCTGACGGGCGGAGGCTGGCCTCCAAGTAGCCATCCTCCTGCCTCCGCACGGGGACGGCCCCCTCCGCCCCGAGGACCCGCTGACTCTTCCCCTCTCTCCCCAGGCGGCTTTTCCGACAGTGACCTTCTGGACGGGACTTCGGGAGGTGAAGGTGAGCTGTCCTTTCTCCCGCCACATGGGGACCGAGCCGTTGACACAGGGGACCTGGGGGGGGGTACCTTCCAGGTGCAGCGGAGACGGGAGCGGGCTGCCCTCGGTCCACACTCCTGCTCTTCTTTTGCAGGACACGGCGGTGGCGCTGACGGTGGCAGTCACAGGAACGAGGGACAAGAAAGTATGTACCTTGATCGGCCACCCTCTCCCTTCCCCTCTCCCTTCCTTGGGACAAGGGACGCCGGGGACACGGTGCTTTAAGTCGTAGTATTTGCACGATCGCCCTGAAGACCTCGGCAGAGCCCCCGTCCCTCCGTGTCACTCATGGGCCACAGCTCACTGGCTGCACGGCTGCGTGGCCACTTTGCAATTTTAGGAAATAAGTGACGAATTTTTTTGGTGCGTTTTGTACCCGGGATTGAACCTCAGGGTCCCTTGACCCCTGAGCCCCCTCCCCAGCCCTATTTTGCATGTTATTTAGAGACAGGGTCTCCCTGAGCTGCTCAGGGCCTCCCTTTGGCGGAGGCTGGCTTTGACCTCGCGATCCTCCTGCCTCAGCCTCCCGAGCTTGCAGGGCCTGTCTTCTACGCTGTGTGTAGATGGGTCTCTCGGGCGGCTGCCCTGGGCTTCCACTGCCATCCGCGTGTCCCTCCCAGTCACAGTGACGTCTGTTTCTTCCTCTGTGCAGCCAACTCCGAGGGCGTGGTCCCCGGCATCGTGGGGGCCGTGGTGGTGGCCGTGGCCGGGGCCATCTCCAGCTTCATCGCCTACCAGAAAAAGAAGCTGTGCTTCAAAGAAAACGGTAGGTGCCCTCCTGGCGGCGCACCGGGCCTCCTCCCAAAAGCACACGCAGCGCTCTTGCCGGCTCACCGCGCGGGTGCGAGGCTGGGACTCCCTGGGTCTGCGATCAGGCCCCTGCTGCCCCGACATGCACATGTGCACAGGTTGCTAACTGCTCCAGCGCTGGCGGGTTCTGGGCACACGCGGGCTGCAGGTGCCCCGGGCTATGTAGGGACTCCTCTACGGGGGGACGCCATCCCGAGGAAATATGCGTTCTTTCTTATCACGTGTTGATCGTGATGGAGCACCGGGGTGGACATCCATAGGTCAGGGCCAAGGCTGGGCCTCCATCTTGCTTTCTGCACCCAGAGGAATCCGACCCCCCAAATGGAGAGTCGCTCCCGTCCAATTTGGTGAAACCAACTAACCAGTGAGGCTCTTGGATGGGGTGCAAAATTGGATGGAGAATCGGGACAGGGGCGCCTTGGGGACGCGCGTCTTGGGGACTCCATGGTCCGTCAGGGGGGTTGGGACCTGGTGCCTAAAAGTCCTTCAATGAGGCCCGGGATTTGCTCCAAGTCGGGAAACTGGGCAGACAAATGCCCACGTTCAAGGAGATGCCGCCAAGGATCTAGGATTCCAGGGAAAACCCAAACCCTCGACCGGCCTCGGTCTCCCCAGAGTCACCGGGACCTGGAACAGACGGGAGCTCCGCCCACGTGGATTTTACAATGTCCCTTTAGCTCCATTTTCCCAAGTCGGAGCCGGACGTGCAGCGGGAGGGGGGACGCAGGTGGCTTGCTCGGGAAGGACGCGTCCTAGCGAGGGGGCCCCCCGGGGTGACGTGGAGAGAAAGTGGACCTTCTGTTTCTGGAGGCGCCTCGGGCCTCCCTCAGGAGCCTCCACCTTTTTCTGGGTCGTGCACATTTCCGTTTTCGCCCCTGAATTTTCAAGTGATCCCGGTAGCCTGGTTTTAGGGACAGAGAAATGTCCCCAGATGCGAATCTGCATTTCTAGGTGCTTCAGTGGGCCACCTGCCTGACGCCTGCAGGGTCTGTCTCGGCTGCTCGTCCCCTGGCACCGGGTCAGCTTCGAGGTCCGCGTGGGGGTGCGCACAACCACGCGGAGCCTAATCCATGCTCAGGGAGGCGCTTTGGGCTGGGCCTGTGTCCCTGCGGGACAGCTGGACGCAGTGCGGAGCAGGGCTGCGCTCACCCTCCTGCCTCCTGCCTGGTCCTCTAACGCCACCTGGCTGCGCTCTGTCCACCCGGCTCCTGCCCCCAGCTGACCTCTTAAAAGTCTCCTTTTTTATTATTTTTTTCTTTCTTTTTGGTCCTCCCCATTTCAGATGCCTCCAAGACCTAGGGAGGAGGAGCAGAGCACCCTGTCCAGTCCAGAGCGTCCTGAGGACCCTTGTGCCACTCCTGGGACGCAGCCTGGCCCTAGCGAGCCGCCTCCCCCTCTGTGCGCCCGCGTCCCCTCGCCAGCTAGCGCGCCTCTCTCCTCCCCGCCGGGTCCCCTCCGCCGATTTCTGGACCCTAAATTCTCCATTTCTGGGCCTTCTCCATGGCCACACGGCACGCACCCAGTGCGCGGGGAGGGACGGGAAGGGATGGTGTCCCTTTGAGACGCCACAGAGAGAACGGGGCGCGCGGTGTCGCCCTGCTCCCGAGGGTCCTCTGCAGTGGGTCAGCAGGGCGAGGGTCCCTCCGCGCTCTTCTGCGCAGGGACAGCCCTGGGGCGGGGTCCCTTTGCTCCTGGGGACCTCGCCGCTCAGCGCCACTCTCAGCGCAGGGTCTGCAGACACCGCTCCCCAGAGTCCTGTCCTGCGTTGTCCAAAAAGGGCGCCGCAGGTGGTGGACCGACCGAGTGTGGTTCTGGTCACCGCCCCAGCGTGGCCGCCTGGATGGCCCTTTTGCTCTTTGGAAGGACGCGTGTGTCCAAAGCATCCTCGGTTCAGATCCCCCGAAGCCAGTCCGCGCAGGCGCGCAGGCGCGCAGGCTCAAGTCCCCCCCAACGCAGGTGGTCAGCACCGCGGAGTGACCGGCCGCTGGTACTCGGTGGCATGCTGACCTGGGCTCCGAGGCTTTCGCGCAGTTTGCAGTTGTTCAAGGGCCAACCCGCTGTGTCGCCTGTCCGCAGCGCCAGCACCCTCTCTGGTCACCACCTGCGCACCGCCCTCAAGTGCGCGCCTTGCGTATGCCTTGGGCTCGCTCGCTCCCTGGTCTCCAGCACGTTGGCTTCTTAACTGTGGCTGTCACTTAGAGGCTGGGTGGGGGTGCAGTTTGCAGATCTTAGGGTCCCTTTAGGGGGGGTGCACCTTTCTGTCGCCCCCGCGATTGCAACCCGCACCGCTCACCTTTCGGCACGACGGTATTTGAACCACGCAGGGCGCGTGCGTTCAGGTTCTGTGATCAGGGGACAAGGGAGGGCTCGGGTGGGGTGACCTGGGCGTGGGGGGTGAGCCCCCTCCGTGTGGCGTGTAAACGTGTCCTTTGGTGACGGTGCAGAGAACAAATAAACGCATTTTACCCGTGACCCTGGTGTGGACTTGGAGGTGGGTTGGCTTTTAGATGCGCGCTGGAGGAGAAGGGTCAGGGGTAGGGGGTGACATGGGCGCACGGGTGAGTTTGAAATTCCACGGATCGAGCCCCGTCCCCAGCCCCTTAGGGCTTAGGTTAGCTCTAAGCTAAGTTGCTGAGGCTGGCCTCCAACGGACCATCCTCCTGCCTCAGCCTCCCGCGCTGCTGGGATGACAGGCCACAGTGTCCGGCACCAGGGCTGGTTTTGGCGGTTTGCATTCTGGGGCAGGTGGGTACAGGGGCAGGGGTAGCTTTTAGCCCAAGGATCGCCCTCAGGGTTCTAGCAGGGATGAAAAGCCCCCGCTTCTGCAGGCTGCGAGAGTTCCAAGCCCAGCGGTCCCTTCTGAGCCTTGAAGTGGGGGTTCCGTGGTCCAACGCTCGTTCCTGGAGGGTCTTAGGACTGAGAAACGGAGCCGGGGGTGCAGCAGACCCTGGCGTCCACCCCGTCCACCCCCACCCCCGGGTGTGATTTGTGCATCTTGAGCAGTGCGCTCCCTGCTCCACTGAGCTGTGCGTGTTTCGTTTGATTCTTTGCAGCAGGACAAGGAGAAGTGGACTTGGAGAACCGAGCAGGCACCAACGCAGAGCCACCAGGTAAGGACGGGCAGGTAGGGAGGCCGGCTTCCAAGTCTAAGAAGGAGAATTTGGCTGGGTGTAGCGGGGGTGCACCCCTGTCATCCTAGTCTCTCGGGAGGCTGAGGCAGGAGGACGGGCAAGTTGGAGGCCAGCCTCGGCAACTGAGGTGCTAAGCAACTCAGCGAGACCCCGTCTCAAAATAAAAAAATAAAATAAAAAGGGCTGGGGACAGGGCTTTAGTGGTGAAGCACCCCTGGTGTCCCTTTCCTGGGGTCCCATCCGTCACCCGTGGGGCTCACGGGGTGGCTTTTACTGTGCGTGTTGGATTGAGGTGCCCGGGCCTCCTGGGTCCTCTAGGAAGGGCGTCCCCGTGTGCGTCCGGCACTGGGGAGTGACGCCCTGTCCTCTGTCCGCCCAGTGCAGCGCACGATTTTGGAGAAGTAGAGGCCGCGGGGCGGGAAGAGCCCAGTCCCAGGTCCGCAGCCCGGTGACACCTGCCCAGTGACACTTTGCAAGACCAGCTGCGAGCGCAGAGGCCACCGCGCGCTTGGGGAGCCGCCGCCCCGTCTCCACTGACGGACTCCCTGTCCCAGACCTGAGGTGACCAGCACGCCGCCCGGTGACCAGCGGGACGAACCCGCGGGGACTTGTCTCACCTCGACCCCTGGGGCTCCCCGGGACGGGAAAGGCCCACCAGGACCCAGAACCTGGGGTCCCCACACCGGCCCCGTCGGATGCCTGGACGCGCAAGCCCTGGGCCGATGCCCAGGTACCTGGACCCCGGCGACGCCCGACGCCTCCCGAGCGGAGCTGACGCCCGTGTCCCTCCAATGCCTGAGGATATCCGGCTGTTTTGTTTTGTTTTGGTTTTTTAGGGTTTTTTTTTCCAACTAATAAAACAAAATTGGAAACCAAGCGCTTCCTGCGCCCGGGTTTGCCGCGGAGGGTTCCAGCGGGGGCTGTGGGCGGGGGCGTGGGCGCGGCCTCCTCTTCTACCTGGGCGCGGATGCTCCCCTGCACGCGCATGCTCCGCAGCAGATACTCCCAAGACGCCAGATGCTCCCCTGTGCCAGATGCTCCTCTAAACCCAGGTACTCCCCTGCATCCAGATACTCACCTATGCCCAGATGCTTCCCTGCACCCCGATGCTCCCCTACACCCAGATACTCCCCTGCACCCAGATGTTCCCTGCACCCAGATACTTCCCTGCACCCAGATGCTCTCTGCACCCAGATGCTCCCTGCCCCCAGATGCTCCCCTTCACCCAGATGCTCCCTTCACCCAGATGCTTCCCTGAACCCAGATGCTCCTCTGTACCCAGATACTCTCCTGCATCTAGATGCTGATGCTCCCTACACCCAGATGCTCCCCTGCACCCAGATGCTCCCTGCACCCAGATACTCCCCTGCACCCAGATGCTCTCTGCACCCAGATGCTCCCCTGCACCCAGATGCTCCCTTCACCCAGATGCTCCCTTCACCCAGATGCTTCCCTGAACCCAGATGCTCCTCTGTACCCAGATACTCTCCTGCATCTAGATGCTGATGCTCCCTACACCCAGATGCTCCCCTGCACCCAGATACTCACCTATGCCCAGATGCTCCCTTGCACCCAGATACTCCCCTGCACCCAGATGCTCCCTGCACCCAGATGCTCCCCTGCACCCACATGTTCCCTGAACCCAGATGCTCCCCTGAACCCAGATACTACTCTGCATCAAGATACTCCCCTGCACCCAGACACCCCCCATACTCAGATACTCCCCTGCACCCAGATGCACCTCTGCATCCAGATACTACTCTGCATCCAGATACTCCTCTGCATCCAGATACTCCCCTGCATTCTGATAATCCCCTGCACCCAGATACTCCTGTATCCAGATACTCCCCTGAATCCTGATATTCCCCTGTGCACAGATGCTCCCCTGCACCCAGACAACTCTTCAGCACCCAGATGCTGCCCAGTGGTAGAACTGGTCATGAAGTGGAAAGTGTCATAAGCTGAGCACGGTGGACCACACCCATCTGGTCACTTGGTAGTCCAGCAGGAAGGCAGGGGCATCTGTGGCCAGGATCCTGTGGCTGTCAGGAGCCACGCCCCCCCCACCTCCCCGTGTCACAGGAGAGGTACCTGCCGCCTATCGCCAGCCCCGAGGACAATCACACTTCCAGGTTCAAAAGGCCATTTCTACCGAGCGTGTTCCCCTTTTCTATCTAGCGGATCACCATGATGCACAGAATATCTAACCTCCTATGGGAAACGTCCCCCTGCTCTAAGATTCTCTGTGCTTGATTCTCCAAATATTCACAGAACTGTTGCTACACACCAGAGGCTGTTGGTGAGCAGAGAGACGGTCCCTGTCATTCTTTCCAACAGTCAGAACTTTGGTTGCAATGACATTAAGCTGTCGCCAAGAATGTCCCACTGAGCACCTACGACCAGGAATGATTCTGGAAGTGCATTACGGGGACCCCGTTTCAGTGGGCACGTTGTCATGAATGTCTGCCTTTGTGAGGCTAAAAGGGCTCTGCAGCCTGTTTCCGCCCATTGCCAAATCGTTCCACAGACACGCAGCAGATTTGCAATTCCTCAGATGCTTTCCTGGCAGATCCGAGAACTTTCGAATGAATTCCACCAGGGCTTGGGTGGAAAACAAGATCAAATCAACTGGCTCACATTCTCACATGTGTCTTAGGAAGGAGGTTGGGTGCACAAAAAAAGCAACTTGCACACCGTTCCTGGAAACCGAATAAGCCCTTTGTTCATTTGTGTACGCCGTCAGTTTCTTTTCTTATTGATTTGTAGGAACTCTTTACATACTAAAGATAGCACCCTTGGGTTGCAATTAGCAGACGTGATTTTTTACTGAATTCTGAAATCTTTAACAGCTATTTTCTTGATCCCAATCTGTATATTTAGTGGAGAGAAGAGATTCCTATGTACCAAGTGTAATTCTTTTTTCCTTATAGGATAATTTCATACACCCTAAACCATTTAGTGAATTCTCCATTTTCTCCTTTACACATTTGAAATGCAACAGACATCGGCCACTGCACTGGGGTAAAGATTTTGCTATAATTTCTCTGCCCTCGCGGATCATTTCATCGACAAAGGAGAGAAAAACTACATGATTTTAATTATCACAGATTAACTCTTTTAATATCTGATGGAACTAAACACATCCCATTAGTCTTTTTGAAATTTTCTTGCCTAGTCTTTACTCTTTAATTCATTTTGGTTCCAGGGATTGAACCCAGGGGTGCTTAACCATGAAGCCTTTTAAAATTTATTTTTTTTTTAATTTTATTTTGAGACAGGGTCTCACTGCGTTGCCTAGCACCTCACTAAGTTGCTGAGGCTGGCCTCCAACTTGCAGTCCTCCTGCCTCAGCCTCCCGAGCCACTGGGATGACAGGCGTGCACCACTGCACCCAGCAGTGTTTAATTTTGACCTATCAGAATCACCCCCCCCCCAGGGACCCATCTCCTCCATCATTAATTTGCTGTGCCCGGAGCTGAGCTCCGCCAGCCTCTGATCTGAGACACGGGTGCCCCCTCATCCACGGTTTCACATTCTAAAATTCGAATCATCTGCAGTCGAGCAGGACCCCAAACTACCAGATGGAAAATTCCAGAAATCAGTCATTTACGAACTTTCAAACCCGAGCTAGTCTGTGTCACGTGAAGGCATGGGGTCCCGTTGTTCCTGCGTGAGATCCCAGCTCTGCCCCGTGGAGTATCCACGCTGTATATGCTACCCTCCCGGTCCTCGGTAAGGAGCCATCTTGGTTATCAGATCCGGCCTCTCAGCATCCCAGATGCTGGTGTCTAGGTCTCAGGTGACAGACAGAGAGGGCCACACGGAGGGTCCCTTGCCCCTTCTGGCTATTGGTTCTGCTGCTCACAGAGATAATTGGGGGCTCCAGGGAGAGGAGGGGATTCTTGGAAGTCCCTGGGATCCTGGATCCTGGATTGCAGCGGCCACGCCCTGACCCTCTGGGCAGGACCCCAGTGACAGAGGGGTTTCAGCCAAGCACCTGTGTGTGCTCCAGGGTGCAGGAGTCCCCGTGGCTGAGCAGGTGCGCAGCGGGCTCCGCGTCCAGGAGCCACCGCGGATGCTGAATGATTGGCACGTGGCCCCGCCCAGGTCGCCCCGGGGCCTGCGCTGGTGCCATTGGCTGGGACAGTTCGGAGCAGCTGGCCCTGGGCGAGCGTGTGAGCACTCGTCCCCGGCTCCGTGGAATCCGGGCTCGGGCGCAGTCGGGGTTTCCTGGCACCGGGAGCGCAGCGCGCGCGCGCGGCTGGTTTCCTATTTTCCACTTGGACACAGCGCTCGCTGCCCGCCCAGGCGGGGACAGCGGAGTCAACAGGGCAGGGCGGGGCGGCCAGCTGCGTCGTGGGACGGACGGACGCTCCCGGGGACCTCAGCCAGCCATGGAGACCCGGCGGGGGCTGCCCGGCCTCGTGCTGCTCCTGTGCCTGCTGCCGCGCGTCCCAGGTGAGCACGGGGCGCCCCCGCGAGCCTGGGTTCCCGCAGGTCCCAGTCCTGCAAAGAGTTGACGCCAAAGTTTACCAAAGACTCGCCAAGACGCTCCGCCCACCTCCCAGGCTCTGGGATGGGGCATCGGGTTGCGCAGGGACCTCGGGACTGCAGGGTGGAACCGCATCGAGAAGGTTCGTGGGACCCCGAGGGTCCTTCCAGGGGATGATGGACAGAGGGTCAGGAAGGGACAGGCTTCCTCCAGACGGGTCTACACTGGCCTTTCTGGTCTGTCCTGTTTGAAGACAGGGTGTCATTAAGACAGGAGCTGGCGGCGCATGGGCGGAGGAGATGCCCAGAGCTGGTTCTGGTGACCAAAAATCAGGGGAACACTTCACACCCCGATGCCACCTGTCGATCTCGCCTCCCATGCATTTGGCCTGAGACTACAGGACTTTTAAATCCAGACTTTCTTGCTTCAGTGTGGGGGGTCACGGTCCACTTGTAGGAGGTCCAGAGATGGCCACCAACAATAACTGGAAGTCACTCGCTTTATCTAGCCACCGGGGTTCGTTGGAAATGGATGGGGACGTCGGCTGGTCGTTTGACAGGTGCATAAACGAATATTTCCAGGGCCTTCTTCATTTGCCCTTGAAAAGGGTCTTTCTGGTGGCCGGAAGGGTGACATGAGTTCTCCGAGTGCTTCCTGTATTCCTTCGTCCATTTTCTGTTGATAGCACAAAGTACCCGAGGCCGGGTATTTTATTAAGAAAAGAGGGTGGCTGAGCCTCCTGGGTTGGAGGCTGGCAGTGTGAACAGCCTGGTTGTGGTGCTGGGGACGTCCCCAGGCTCCACGGCAGGTGAATTGGTGTATGCATGAGGTGCATAATGCCTACTGAAATACTGATTGTGGGCTGTGAGGGGTGAGGAGGAGGCAGGGCAGTCCGTACCGGGCAGGTGTGTTTGCAGAACTGTTCTCTGCCTGAGGCTGCGGTGGTCTCCGTGCAGTGCGGTGGCTGTGGTGGGGGTCTTTGGTGACAGTCCCTGCAAAGTAGACCCTGAGCTGATTCTGCAGGGAGCCTGGGAGACCCGTGGGCTTTGAGGTGCTCAGACACTTGACAGAAATGCAGGGAGGGAGGGGGCTGCCCAGGGCACAGTGGCCTCTCCTTGTCTGTTACTTTGTTTCTTTTTGTGTCTGCAGAGCTCAGAATCCACCCCCCGGGTTTCCCACGTGCTGGGCAAGGGCTCCAGGGAGTTCCTCAGGTTCAGAGACTCAGAAAGCCATTGTGCAACCGCTTTCCCAGAAACCTCTAAAAATCCTCTTTATAGGAAAAAAAAAAAAAAATCGTGGCGACTCCGGAGGCTGAGGCAGGAGGCTCACGATTTGGAGGTCGGCCTTAGCAACTGAGCGAGGCCCTCAGCAGCTTGGGGAGACTCCGGTCTCTAAATAAAATGCAAAAAAAAAAAAAAAGGGCTGGGGAGGGGGCTCAGGGGTGGGGGGCCCCTGAGGTCAATCCCTGGTACCAAAAAAAAACCCCAACCAACTGTCACTAGGGAAGGCAGATGTTTTGCAGATGGGGTGACACTGGTTTGCACAACACAATAGAGGAGCCAGCTGTGTTTGCCATCGGGTGGCCTCGGTAGACTGGGATTCAATTCCGCGGCGCTTCGTGTGCAGATTCTGCTGGAATTGGTGCTGCGCCCGCCCAGGGCTTTAGAAACCCCTTTTTTTAAAAAAATACATATATTATTATTTTTAAATTTTTCTCCTTCATTTCCAAGCCCCGCCCGGGGCCTGTTTTCTCCTCTGGGTGGAGCCCAGCCGCGGGGTCTGGGCCGCTGGCTGTGTGCACGGGTAACCGGCGGCGGGTGTGGACAGAGGTCAGGATCGAGGGTCTTTGCAGGTTGCACGCGTTTTGCACGAATTGCAGCCGGGGGCCGGGGTCTGGTTGCAGAACGAGGCCGGGGGGTGTCTCAGCTGCATCCACAGCGCCCCCTGCAGGACCCGCGGCACGACTTCTCTCTGTGCGCATGCGCGGGGCCCGGGGCCTCTCGTGCAGAAATGCTGCGCTCTGCGCTGGGGCGAGTCTCCACCGGCCTTCCCGGGGGACCGGCCACCGAGGACCAGCCTGAAACCAGAGGACAGCACAGCAGCCTGCTGTCCCCAACTCCTGGGGGGGGGGGGGCTAGGGGTCCCAGAACCCAGCAGGGTTGGATTCAAAGGCCACCCAGCGCAAGCCACCAGAAAGCAAGTCGGAGACACGCGTTCTGAAGTCCGTGGCCTCCTGAGCGCAAGATGCCCGCGCGATGTCCACTGCCCCGGCTGGCCGCGCCCTGAGCGCCCCCCTCCCCTCCCGGGGACCCTTGGCTGGGCTCCCCGCCCCCATCGCAGGGCAGATTCCCGCCCATCTCGCAGGACAGGGGCTGTCGCCACGCCTGGCTTTCGGGAGGCCCAACCGGGAGGCCCGAGTGGCACCCACGCCCTCCCCGCGTGTGCGTGAGTCACGCTGCCCGGAGGGGACACTCCTGCTTGGAAAGCGACTCTCAAAACCAGGCAAAACCTCGCCCGGCCAGTTTGCTCGGCCTCCTCCAGGGGCCCCTCCCGCGTCCTGCCCGCCCACGGGGTCCCCCAGCCGCTGGTCAGAGCAGGAGGAGGCCATGGGATGAATAGGAGGCTGAGGCGGGAGGATCGCGAGTTCAAAGCCAGCCTCCACCAAAGCGAGGCCGTAAGCAGCTCAGGGAGACCCGGTCTCTCAATAAAATGCAAAATAGGGCTGGGGACGGGGCTCGGGGGTCCAGTGCCCCGGAAGGTCAGTCCCCAATACCCCTCCCCAGTAAAGAAAAGAGAAGGGAGGACAGACAAGGGGTGCAGGAGGGGAGTCTCTGGAAGTCACCTCGTGGGCCAACGGGCCCCTGCTGCGGCTGGTGATATCTGGGGACAGTCTCCAGCCTGCCCTCCTGGCTCCTCTGATAAGACGCAGCCTCCACCCCAGGGCAGTTGGGAAACAGGGTTTCAGAGAGGCCAGCCTCCACGGAGGGACGTAGGGCAGAGGCTTTGGCTCAGTGGGACACTGGCCGGGTGTGGCCTTGGGAGCACCGAGGAGGGCGGTGGCTCCCTCACAGGGCACCTGAAAGGCTGGGAAGAGCCTGTGATGTGGTTGGAGCCGCTGACCTTCCCCTGTAGCAGGGCACCCCGGGGAGCGGGGACGTGTGGCTGGGGACACCCAGTGTCCGGCTCCCCGGGTTTCCCCAGGCCCCGCCTCCGTTGGGACTTGGTGACTGGGCCCGAGTCTAAGTGCAGATTCAGCCTCTGCCAAGGTCCTGGGGCGGATGGGAGGGTGGGATTCTTGAAATGCCACCAACAGGACTGGACAGGCTGTCCCTGACCACCCACCGTCATTTCACCCTTAGGTATCCTGGAGGGTGGCTGCAGGGTCCCCTCCGATACCAAGACCCACAGAGACTCGATTCCCGAGTCCAAAATGAGTGGGGCGCAGGAGGACCCCTGAGCTCCGGGGAGTCGGATCCTACAGCTTGCCGCCCGGTGGGGTGATCTTGGTGCCCAGAGGGACCGGCAGGCCATGCAGGCAGGAGCACAGGGGTCCCTGCAGTTGTCATCTGTCACCTTTTGCTTCCCCATGTGACTTGTGCCCTCTCCGCTCCCAACAGCTCAGGGAGACTTTGACCTGGCGGACGCCCTGGACGAGCCAGGTAAGTGCCCATGTTTTCAGTGGGGCTTGGCCTGGTCCCCGCTGGGCCAGGGCTTTGGGGTCAGCTGGGAATCCCTGGGGGCTGAGCTTCGCGTTCTCTCCAGGGAGGCCAGCCTCCTCGGGAGACCCACAGACGCCTTCTAGAAGCCTGTCTGCAGAGGTCCACTTTGGCCATCGGTTCCGACCCTTGTCTTGCTAGATCTGAGCCTGTGGTCCAGGGACACATGGGGGGCTTTGGTGAGGCACTGGACCCCTGAGCCCTGTCCCCAGCTTAGAAGAGGAAAACTTTATTTGGGGCTCACGGTGTCCGAGGTCCAGTCCCTGGTGGCCGACTCCATGGCTCTGGCCCAAGGGGAGCAGAACAAGATGGCGGCAGGGCCTGGAGGAGGAGAGCAGCTCAGGACAGGGCACCAGGGAGCAGAGAGAGCTCTGTCACCAGGGACAGGACAGAGACCCCAAAGGCCCAGCCCAGGGACCCTTCCTCCAGCCACACCCCTCCTCCAGCAGTCACCATCCAGTAAGTCCATCCAAGTGGATTAATCCACTATTAGTCTACACCTCTCCTAACCCAATCATTACACCACTGAAACACAGGAGATTTGGGGGGTCACCTCCACCTAAACCATAGCGTCCATACAGACAGGAAGTAGATTATCGGGGGCTCTGGGAAGGAGGACAGGTCATGCTGCCCCCCGGTTCCCGTTCTCCGGCCACTTCCTACCAAGGGAATGCCAGACAGCTTTTCAGACGGAACTTCCAGTAGACACTCGGGTCCTTGGAAGGACTCTGGCCATTGGACACCCGGGATGTGTGTCCAATCTTCTCTGCTCTGTGAAGACTCCAACCCCCTGCTGCCCCCCCCACGCCCACCTGTGTCCACACCTAAGTCACAGAGCAAGGTTGCACCTTGAGCACCCCCCACCTGATACCCGCATCCAAGAATTCTGATCTCACGAGGCTCTGGATGTTCCCATGTGCACCGTGGGGTGATCTGGGTGCCCAGAGGGACCGGCACCTCTTCTGGTACTAGTGGGCACCCAGCCGATGTTTGCAGCGTGAATCAAGGAGTGGGTCAGAGGAGTGAGGAGAGGCACCGTTTGGAAAGCTGAAAATATCGCTTGACTTGCTTTTCCCAGTCCTACCACGGGTGGCTTTATCTAAGCTTCACAGGTGCAAAAACCTGCCGTCCCAAGGCTGGCGGCTCCTGTCCTGGGTGCTGTCGTCCCTGCTGGCCATAACTGTGGGCACTTACACAGCCCCTGGGCAGCTGGTGGACAGGCTCCCATTCGGCTCACTGAATCTGTCTTCTCTCTTTGTTCGCAGAACCTACCCCGAAGCCAAGCTCAGGTGAGTGCCCGTTCCGGGCATCACGGGGGGCCGCACCCTGGGCTGGAGGCTTTGGCAGCAATGGGTGTGGACGCTCTGTAGGGCCGTTGTAGGGTGTCGGGGGGAGGGACGGGGGGCCGGTCAGTAGACGTTACAAGCAAATGCCGGTCACCTGGGAAATGCAAATCAAAAAAGCCACCGTGAGAAGCTCCACCGTATTCACTAGGAGGGTTAGGCTTTTAGAAATCGATGGTATCAGGTGTGGAGAACCCTGCAGGCCGCGTTCGTAGAAGCATTTCGGTAAAGCCAAAAGGTGGGACCAAGGCATGGCGTCCATCAAACGATGAATGAATGCACACGATCTGGTCCGTCCACGCTGTGGAGTATGACTGGGTCATGAAAAAGGAACAAGGTGGTCCATGCACCCTGGAATATTACTGACCCATGCAAAGGGATGAAGCCCCGACACCAGCTACAGCATGAACATCAGCTTCTCGGTGAGAAAGGCCAGACCCCAAAGGGCACAGAGCCCAGGATCCCATTTATATAAATTGGCCAGAATCGAGAAATCCAAAGATGGGAAGTGGGTGACTGGTGGCCAGGGGCCGGCCCAAGGGGCCCACGCCTGTCATCCCAGAGGCTCGGGAGGCTGAGGCAGGAGGATGGCGAGTTCAGAGCCAGCCTCAGCCACTTAGTGAGGCCGTAAGCAGCTCAGGGAGACCCAGGAAGGGACTGGTCAGGTAGGAGCAGGTGGGTACCCAGGGCTGAGCGAGACCAAAAGACCTGACAAGAACAATTAGAGGAGAGGACATTGATTTGGGCTCACGGTGTCCGAGGTCCAGTCCCTGGTGGCCGACGCCATGGCTCTGGCCCAAGGGGAGCAGAACAAGATGGCGGCAGGGCCTGGAGGAGGAGAGCAGCTCAGGACAGGGCACCAGGGAGCAGAGAGAGCTCTGTCACCAGGGACAAGACAGAGACCCCCAAGGCACAGCCCAGGGACCCCTCCTCCAGCCACCCCCCACCTGCTGCAGTCACCACCCAGAGAGTCCATCCAAGTGGATTAATCCACTATGAGTCTACACCCAGTGAGTCCATCCAAGTGGATTGATCCACTATTAGTCTACACCCAGTGAGTCCATCCAAGTGGATTGATCCACTATTAGTCTACACCCAGTGAGTCCATCCAAGTGGATTGATCCACTATTAGTCTACACCCAGTGAGTCCATTCAAGTGGATTAATCCACTATTAGTCTACACCCAGTGAGTCCATCCAAGTGGATTAATCCAGTATTAGTCTACACCCAGTGAGTCCATCCAAGTGGATTAATCCAGTATTAGTCTACACCCAGTGAGTCCATCCAAGTGGATTAATCCACTTTTAGTCTACACCTCTGTAAGGTAGTCATGTCACCTCTGAACCTTCCGGCTTGGTCTCACCCGTGACCTTTGGGGACGCCACCTATCTGGACGGTAGCAGGACGTGCACAACAACTGTATAAAGAAATACGGAAACAGAGGGCGAGTGTCACCCGAACTCGGAGCCGGGGACAGGACGCCCTAAATAAGGACTCAGGTGGCTCTTGGGCGGGGGTTGGAGCTCCGTGGGGTGGCACCTGCCGGGCGCCAGGCCCATCCTGGGGAGCCACTCTGGGGGCGTTTTGCAACCAGGGACCGAAATGACTGACAAGGAGTGACAGTTATGGTCATTTTTTTTAAATGGTAAAATACTTAGCGACGTGTCAATCAAAGGCAGCGTCGGGGACCTGGCATGGGGTCCCCGTCACCAAGACCACCACAGTCCCTCGCCCCGAGCTCCATGTGGGACGTCCCGGCTGCGGGGACGGCGTGGTGGGTGCCACACGGGCCGCGGCCGCGCTCCGGGAAGACAGGACCCGGTCGGTCGGTGTGGTTTGGATAAGAGGGTCCCCCGGAAGCTCATGGGGGGACCCCTGCAAAAGTGCTCAGAGATCAGACCATTAGATGGGGACAGGCGTGACCCAGAAGTGGATTAATCCACTTGGATGGACTCACTGGGTGGTGGCCGCAGCAGCTGGGGTGCGGCTGGAGGAGGGGTCCCTGGGCTGAGCTCCATCTCAGAAGCACAAAAAAAAAAAAAAAATTTAAAAATTAAATAAATTCACGGAGGAGAGAGAAGGAGAGCCGTGTGGACACCCGGGAAGGGACTTTGAGTGGACTGTGTCTGGGGACTTGGGAACCGTCCTCAAGGCAAAGAAAACAGGGCAAGAATCCAGGAAGCAGGGTCAGGGCCGGGCGATGGGCTGGTCCTGAGTTGCTTAGAGCCTCGCTGAATTGCTGAGGCTGGCCTCCAACTTGCCATCCTCCTGCCTCAGCCTCCCCAGCCCCTGGGAAGACAGGCGTGGGCCTTGGCACCCAATCCTGAGGTGTGTGTCCTGCAGAAAGGTCACAGAAGGATTTGGGGGGTCTTCTAAGCATGCACCCTTGTTCCCACAGATATCTACCCCAAGCCCAGGCCCCCTTACGGCCCCCAGCCTGCAAACCCGGACAGCGGAGGCAGTAAGTTCCCTCGATCCAGCCTCGGCCCCAGGAGGCTCCTAACCCGGGAGCTTGGAGAAGACGAAATTCAAGGGACACTTTTTGTTCTTGTCCCTGACACCGAAGGGGACGGACCGCGGGTCCTTTCCCTAACACCCGGGGCCGGTTCTTATTCTTCCCAGCTCTGGCCACTTGCCCTGGGGCTTTCCCTGCCCAGGACCCGTCAGAGCCACGGGATCTGGACACGGGCCCTTCCCATCCCCGAGTGACTCACCAACCCGAGGGCCTGGCCCAGGTCCCAGCTCAGGCGGGGCCCTGTGTGACTCAGAGCTGGATGTTCCCGTTCCTGCCTCCGCGCACAGGAAGGCGGCTCCCTGGCTCCGGTTCCGGGGTTTGAATCTAGCCTGCAGAGCTGGACGGTTAATTTGCAGCCCCCCGTGGCCGGTATCCAAGAGGGTGTGTCCAGAGCATCCCCAATGTAGGCAGTGCTGCCTGCAATGTCACTCCAGTGGTGGCTGACAAACCCAGAGGTCCTTTACCCCAGAGCCTCAGAGGCATCAGGCAGAGAGATTCCTGCCGAAAGAATACCCCATGCAAAGGTCCTGGGGTGGGCAGCTGGTAGTGTGCAAAGGTCCTGGGGTGGGCAGTTGGTAGTGTGCAAAGGTCCTGGGGTGGGCAGTTGGTGGTGTGCAAAGGTCCTGAGGTGGGCAGCTGGTGGTGTGCAAAGGTCCTGGGGTGGGCACACGCTCGGGGTGAGCGTGTCACAGTTTCTGTGAAATCCCCGCGCTCTCTTCCTGCAGATATCTACCCAAAGCCGAAACCCCAGCCTCGCCCACAGCCTGGGAGCTCCGATAACAGCGGAGGAGGTAAGGACATTGAGCCCCTCTGGAATAGTTTCACAGCGGGCTTCGTAGGTTGCTGGCCAGCGCCTGGGGATTGCATGACATATAGGTCTGTCTGGCTTTGCCCGTGTCACATGGTGACATATAGTGGCTTTTTTTTTTTTTTTAAACGTTTGCACTGAACAAACAAAGGAGTAAGAGCAACCTTCCTCCTGGTTCTCAACGGGAGCATCTCCTGTTTCTGAACCCTTCCTACGTTGGTCTCTGTTACTATAACAGAATAGCCCAGGCTGGCTGCCTTTATAAAGAAGAAAGGTTCATTCAGCCCAGTGTTGGGGGCCGAACGTCGAAACAGCATGTCGCTGGTCCGGCTTGGGCTTGCTGGGTGGGAGAGGGAGGTCATTTTGGACCTGAAAGAAGAGGAGGGTCTGGGGCCCTGGGGAGCAGGGGCTGAGGCTGGAGATCCCCCCCAGGGCCGAGGTGAGGGTCAGGGGGCTGCATCGGCCATTGGAGGCCCCGCCAACCAGGGGCGGGAGGAGAGACAGGGTGGCGCCTGGGCAGGGAAGGGGCACAGCATCCTGATGGGAGATTCTGAGCAGGACGTGCCCCAGGACCCTTGCACGGGCCCTCCCAGGTGACAGCAAGGCAGGCCCCTCTGTTTGCAGAGCGCTGTTCCTGCAGGCTGGTGGCCAGTGTCCCTGTCTGCCCACAGGACACCCAGCAGATGTCTCTGTGGGGTCCCTGGGTGTCCTGGAGAGAGCTGCTGCGTGCACAGGGCTTGTCCGGGACAAAGGCTCCCGACCTGTGGGTCCGGCAGGGGGGTGTGGGCGGGACGTGGGCCTCACGCTGTGCCTCTGCCCCACAGGGTACCATCACAACGGGGATGATGGACGCTACCCACCCAAGCCCAGGCCGCCCGCAGGTACGTAGGTGCAGAGCCGCTTTGGGCCTCCGGTGTGCCCAGAGAGGGTGGGTGGGGACAGAGCCCATGAGGAGGGAGGTCACACCTGCAGGACACAAACAGGGTCTGTCCATCCCTGCATCGGGGGCTTGTGCACCCACCCACCTCTCAAGACCTGTGCTCACTCAGGGCACCAAGGTGCATCCCTGGGACTCGGGAGGCTGAGGCAGGAGGACTGCAGGTTGGAGGCCAGCCTCAGCAACTTAGCAAAGCTCTAAGGGACTCACTGAGACCCGGTCTCGAAATAAAAGCTCAAAAGGGCCGTGGGTGTGGCTCAGAGGTTAAGCTCCCCTGGGTGCAATGCCCAGGACGGAAGGAAAAGAAAATTGTGGTCATTTTCAGGTAAAATAACCTCCCTGTGGCTATACAGAAGGGGGTTAATATATGCCTGTCTGTATACACCGTCATGTGTATACAAATGGATAGAACTTTGTGCATATGGACCATCTTTCTATATAGGTCTGTGAATCTTTCTGCATTCAGCATGTGCAGAGCTGCCCCTACACACACATATACCATGTCTGTGTGTGCGTTTTATATGCGTACGGACCTGTATGTGTCTATCAGATGCTCGTGCACATTTACATCATATTTGCATATAATATCCATATGCAAATATACACATGATATTTGCACATAATATTTATATGTAAATATATGCGTGATATTTGCATATGATGTTTATATGTAAATATGTGCATGGTGTTTGCATATGATATTTATATGTGCCTATATGCATGATATTTGCATATGATATTTATATGCAAATATATGCATAATATTTGCATAGACATTCATACATATATGTGTGATTTTTGCATATGATGATTATATGCAAATATAGGCCTGTTTAATAATAATAAAATAATGATAATAATAATAATGAGAGCGTTCACGATTGGGATCCTCGGAGGAGCTGTGCTTCCGAAGTGGGTCATTCATTCTGGCCCGGGGCTGCCGGTCCCTCAGAAGTCTCCCTGCAGTAGCAGCATGCACCCATAGTGGTTTCAATGTGGCAGATCCGGTCGTGTGAAGCCAAGGAGTCTCCACAGCTGGTCCCGGTGTGAGATTTATCACGTGGACGACGTCACTTTGGTGGGATCACCTTGGCCATCGTACCCGTCGGTCACCACTGCCCGTGAGCCAGGCTGGGCCTGCTGACCCTAAGTCCCTCCTTCTCTGTCCGACAGGAGGAGGTGGCAGCGGTGGATATAGCGGTGGATCTGGCGGCTACGGACACACAGACGGTGCGTCACGTGGGCTCTGGGTGGCGCTGGGCAGCGGGGACCCAGGTGCTGGAATTTCTGGTTTCCCTTGGGTTCCGCCTGGGCCTGGTATCTGGGGTCCTCGGTGAGCTGGGCCCCCTCGGCTGGGGCCAGGGTCTCTGAGCATCTGTGCTGGGAGGATCCCGTCTGTCCCCCGGGAGCCCAGGCTCTGCACCCACAGCTCTGTTTAAAGGGGAGCGAGACTCTGATGCAGCGTCACCCAAAGGAGCCCACGCGGTGACATGGGAATTCCTCGGGTGGTTGGCCTCCGACTCGTGATCCTCCTGCCTCAGCCTCCCGAGCCGCTGGGATGACAGGCGTGCACCACTGTGCCTGGCCCGAGCTCAGTTCCTGTAACTCTGGTCCCGGGAGACTGGGAAGCTCGGGGCGTGAGAGAGACACCAGTCCTGCTGGGTCAGGGCCACCCTGGGGACCTCACTGCACCTCCATCCCCTCTGCAAAGACCTGTCTCCACACACAGCACGTCCCAAGGTCCTGGGGCCAGGGCTGCAGCAGAAAATTTATTCTGGGACCTGGTGTGGGAACAGGGTCTCTGCAGAGGTCGTCAGTGAAGGGTCCTGAGACGGGCTCCTCCTGGGTCAGGGGGCCCTCATGCAATGGCCGTGTCCTCCCAAGAGACAGAGGAGGGGACACAGACACAGAGGAGGAGCCCCGTGGAGACGGAGGCAGAGACTGCAGGGAGGGGCCACCAGCCCAGGGCCACCTGGAGCCCAGGAGCTGGAGAGGCAGGAGGAGCCCCCCTGGAGCCCTGGAGGGGGCTCAGCCGGGGACCCTGGTCCAGCCTCCGCCCTCCGGGGCTGCAGGAGCCCTGAGCTCTGGCGCTGTCCTGCCCGTGGGTGTCCTAACCTGGCCGGGAGCCCTGGGGACTGGCCCTGTGTCTGGTCCAGTCCTCACAGGGAACAGGCCCGGGAGCCCCCTGGACGGGGCCTCCGCTGCTGGTCACTTACCGGGGTCCTGGCCGGGTGGCTCCTCACCGCTGGGCGGGGCTGCCTGTGTCCGGGGAAGAGGCGTTTGTGCCCCTGAGTCGGTCGCAGGCCCTGGAGGCCCCGGGTGCCCGGGAGCCAGTCCCTGGGGGGCTTGGGCAGGGCTGGGCTCGGGTGTGGGCCCTGTGCCCTGCGGTTTCCCGGGTCCAGTCCCGCGTCTCACGGGTCTTTCTGTCCTGCAGGCAGAGGGGGTTACAGACCCAAACCTCGTTATGGAAATCCCTATGGTAAAGGAAGGGACGCGCTGGGCGCCGCCGTCCTCGCGCCCCACTAACCCCGGGCTGGCGTGGGAGGGGGCCCGCCTGTCCCCCTGCGCGGGGGCCACTAACGCACCCGGGTCTGCGATCCCTGTGCTCACGCCCCTCGATGCTCGGGAGCTGTTTTGCACGCGGCCTTAACACCTTGAGGGGAGCTGCGTGCACGTGTGTGTGTGCGCACCTGTGAGCACGCTTTGCGCTCACACGCGTGTGTTCGTGCAGAATGTGCATGATTGCGCGCGTGCACGCAGGTGCGTGTGCATGCGCTGTGTTCTAGTGCTGGGTGTGCTCGTGAATCGCACACGTGTGTTCTTGCGTGCGCGCGTGTGTGTGTGTGTGAGACCGTGGAGCTGAGGGGTGCGCAAGTGTGCAGTCGTCTGTACCGTGGTGCGTGCGTGTAGGTGTGTGAGCGCGCGTGCCTGTGTGTGTTTTGCGGATCCACACGTCTGCACACGCTTGACCGAGTGTGTAAGGGCTGCTCCGCCCTCGGGGGTGCAGCGGGCACGGATGTGTGCGCCCGTGTGTGGACGGGCACTCGCGTTGCTGTGTGTCTGCGTGTGCCCCGTGCCCTGGTGGGTGTGCGTGCACACTGGCGTAGCTCGCTGCGTGTGTGTGTGCCTGCGCTGTCTGTGTCGCACACCCGAGCGCCCCTGCCCACCCCAAGTCCCCGCGCCTGCCCTCGGCCGGGCCACCTCGCCCCCGTGGCCCGTGCGCAATGCAAACCCTCCGCAGCCCCGCGCCTGCGCCCGGAGCCTCTCAGACGTGCGCGGGCGGAGCTGAGCGCGTGACCGCGTCCCGTTCTGTTTGCAGGTGGAGACGGACAGTCCACCTACGGCAACCCACAAGGTGAGCCCGCCACGTCTCACGGGACCCGGGTGGGCGGGCGCGGTGTAGACGGGCGCTGCGCCCACCCTGGTGGCGATCCCCCGTGCGTCCCCCCCGACGGCACTTTTCACGTGCCCTGTCCACAGGCTGCGCCACCCACGGCCATTCACAGGGAGCAGCCGTGGGGACAGCCCGGGGCTGAGGCGCCTTGCAGCCCGGGCTTGGCCCGAGGGTCCTCATGGCGCCTGTGCAGGGGACAGTCACTCAGCACCCGGGACAGACAGCTGCGGGTCGGGGGGGGGGGACGTTCTGCCCCAGCTAAGCCCTCAAATGCCCCATCGGCCATCTCAGGGCAAAGGACAGAGGACGCTGGGCCCAAAGGGCCACCTAGCAGGGGGCAGCGTCCCGCCCTCCCAGGGACCTGGTCCAACCCGCTTGAGCGCAGACGAGGATGATCGCGACCCGCGCGCCCAACCCCGAGGCTGTCCCGTCCACTACGGGAGAGGACGGCGGGGACCGGCCATGCCCAGTGCCCACGGCGTCCGCGTGGCCATATCTTAGGCGGACTGGGAAGCAGGTGCCTGGGTTTGGCATCTCCGGAGAACCCCTTGATTCCTCATATTAGCCCCGGTGTCTCCGCCATCTCTGTCCCCTGACCCTGGGAATCCGGTGAGGACACCTCGTGTCCCCCAAATCGGAGAGAGCCGAGAACGGCAGAGAAGTCCTGGGGTGGGGGCCACTTAGCAGAAATGACAGCCCCCGAATGACGTCTAAGGGGCGCAGAGAGGAAAGCGGTGAGTATCAGTCAGCTACGCTGCGTAACAAAAGAACCCGCCAACTGTTTGCTACCGTGGCGGTTATTTGACGATGGGAGACGCGGGGCCACCTGGGGTGGACTGATGGCCGCTCAGCCGAGGTCCTTTGGGGGAGATTGAGCTCATTTTTCTTTTTTAAACAAGAGTGTCCCCCTAAGTCAAGTAGTGAATGAACTTCTGCCAAAGTTACAGAATGCCGAATTCAATTTGGTGGTTTAAGGTCCACCTGGCCTCCCTGCTCCGCGGTGCTCGGGTGGAGGCCGCTCTCCCTCTTGGTTGAGGGGCCGAGCCTCCCCGTAGACCTGGGGCTTCAGCTGAGGCCGCCCCTCTCTGCCTCCGCTGGGATCTCACGTCCCTCCAGGGTGAGGCTGGTTCCCAGGGCGGCCAGCAGGGCAGGGCGCCTGACAGAGAAGCCACACCCGGCTGAGAACCAGCCCAGCCTCCCTTCTGCCAAAGCCCAGCCTCCGGGGAGGCCCACCCAGAGCCTGGCCACGGAGGAGGAATGCAGCCCGGCCGCCCTGCACAGGGGTGTGGAGCTGGGCAGGCGAAGGAGGGAGGCCGGTGGCCCTGGGGCGGCCCGAGAGGCAAGGTAAACAGATGGTGAGGTGACAGTCTTCCGGGCAACACGGGACATCCATCCTGTATACACATACCTATGGCTGTGTCTGTATACAGAGGTCCCCAGCCTCGGTTCTCTGTGCGTGGACACTTTGTAGGAAGGGAGGACGTCTATATTTGGAGGGTGTTTCTGTTTCCGGGCACCAGAGAATCAGCCTGGTTTTGGAAACAAGTCTTAGCAGGAATGTTCTAGTTTTTTTTTAAAAAACTATACACACAGCCGGGCACCGAGGTGTACGCCTGCCATCCCAGCAGCTGGGGAGGCTGAGGCAGGAGGATCACGAGTTCAAAGCCAGCCTCCACCGAAGCGAGGCCCCCAGCAACTCAGGGAGACCCTGTCTCTCAATAAAATGCAAAATAGGGCTGGGGACGGGGCTCCGGGGTCAAAGGGTCCCTTAATTATACACACATATACATATACGCATTTTCTGTTGTGCGACACTTTTCTGCCCTGTCCCCCCATGTCTGTGGGTTCCACGGCCACAGATGGAGCCCACCAAGCACGGATTGAAAATTGTCCTTCAGCTGGGTCGCCAGTGTCCCCACGGCTGCCAGCCACCCTAAGTCACCTAGAGGTGGTTTCAAGTGCCCCGGAGGACAGGGGTCCGTTCTGAGCATCCGGGGCTTCGGCAGCCCCGACAGCGTGCGGAGGCACAGCCCTGCGGCTGAACCGGAGCCTGTCCATCAAGGGCTGCAGACCCCGGAGCGGACCGTGCAGAGCGCGGCCCTGGGTGTCTGTCCCTTGAAGGACGCGGTTCGCCAGGGGGCTCCCGGCCAGCGTCCAGGCGCCTCTCAAGGCCTTTCTCCGACCTGCCCTTTTTAGCCGCGGTTCTGCTCACCAATATTTTTCCCCTCAGGCAGACTTTCTTTGTCCACCCTGCAGGCAACACGGTGGCCAGAATCGTGTCCCCGATCGTGTCTGTCGTGGTGGTGGCCTTGGTGGGGGCCGGGGTCAGCTACTTCAAGTCCAACCAGAGGAGAAATTGCTTTCGGGCCAGTGGTAAGTGCCTTCTCTTGTCCCTCTCGTGGTACGGGCTGCTTTAAGCCGGCAAGAAAATGCTTCCTGGTGGCTGCTTTTTACAAACTGCAGGGGCTTAGCCCCTGGGGACCCAGGGAGCCATAGACACTCTCCAACGGCAGAACCCAGAACCAGGGGAGGGCCGCTGATGCCGAAGGACCAGTCACATGTTTAACTGGCCTCTCTGGGGTCTAGCTGGGAGACCACCCACGTGGAGGTCTTCCCGGGCCTCCGCGGGCGGCCTCCCTCCGGGAGTTTGGGATTGACTCCAAAACCTGGCCTCGTGCGCCCTCTGCTGGCCGAGACGCGGTACTGACAGTCCCTGAGCCACACAGGGAGCCCCTGTCTCTCAATAAAACACAAAATAGGGCTGGGGACAGGGGCTCAGGGGGTCTGAGTGCCCCCGAGGTCAATCCCCGGTACTGAAAAATAAGAAAAAAAGAAGAAGAAAATCACCCTCCGCGCTTCAGATCTGATGAGGCCGCATTAAAAAAAAAAAAAAAAAAAGAGGCTCACACAAATATCAGTTTTAACTCAAAAAGCTTTTCGCTGAAATCCCCCGAAATGCATTTGGGATGAGGGATGCAGCTTCCTCCCCCGGCCCCGACCTGAGACCTT
The DNA here is from genome assembly GCF_048772815.1 of Callospermophilus lateralis. Taxonomy (NCBI): domain Eukaryota; kingdom Metazoa; phylum Chordata; class Mammalia; order Rodentia; family Sciuridae; genus Callospermophilus; species Callospermophilus lateralis. The sequence goes on along the minus strand of NC_135326.1, from coordinate 11,490,775 downwards.
TGGCCCCTTCCCTTCCAGATCCAGAGACGGTGTGAGGCTGACCAGGTCTTCCCGAGGTCCCCAGAAGGGCCGGAGGACGCAGGGGGGACTGTCCCGCGGAAAAGCTCCTTTTATATTTCAGTGCATTCCCACCTGAGGAAGGAGGCCAGCTGCCTCCAGAAGGATTCTCTACCTGTGGCCTCCACCCCGCAGCTCTTGCCTTCATGGGGCGGGGGGGGGGGGGGGGGGGGGCCTCCACGGAGGCTGAGCCCAGCTGCGGAGGCCAGGGAGCAGATGGGTCTCCGGGACGGAGGCTGGATCTGCAGCCGTAGTTACTGACACTGCCCCTTCGCCCCCTGCAAGGGGCAGGAGGGATTCCCAGGGCTCTCGTCCCCTCTCCAGTCCCCTCCAAATGGAATTTGAGGTTTTAAAATCTAAAGTCACGGATGTTAAAATCACCTGGTGCAAATGGGTCTTGCAAGACTTTTTCTAGAAAATTCTTTTTTCCTTTTTTTTGTACTGGGAATGCAATCCAGGGGTGCTTTACCACTGAGCTCTGTTGCCAGCCTTTTTTTCAAAAAAAAAAAAAAAAATTCAAAATTTTGAGACAGAGTCTCGATATGTTGCTTAGGGCCTCACTGAGTGGCGGAGGCTGGCCTCCAATTTGCCATCCTCCTGCCTCCGCCTCCGCCCTTGGTTTATACCTTTGTCTATTCACGGAGGGGAAACCTCCTAGATCCTTCAACATCTAAAGAGTGTCTGAGCCATTCGCTCTATTTTTAGGGACACTCTGAGGGACAGGGGGAAAAACATGGCCTTCGGACCCAGTTTGATTCAGGAGTGGTTTGTAATGGCGTAGGTTTTCACACTTTGACCCAAATATCACAACCAAAGTTTTTGGAAGTAATGACAGGCTGGAACTCGTACAGAGGACCCCCCCCCCCCCAAGTCCTCGACATGGACACTTTGGGTTCACCTTGTCATCCGGGCTGCAGGTTTCCAGACAGAGGGGTGAAATAGCCTCGATTTGAAAAAGGACCCCAAACTTGCAATCCTGGTGACGCAGAATCACGTTTCTCATTTTTTTTCTTTTATTTTTGGTACCAGGGATTGAACCCAGGGACACCTGACCCCCGAGCCCCGTCCCCAGCCCTATTTTGCATTTCATTGAGAGACAGGGTCTCCCTGAGCTGCTTAGGGCCTGGCTTTGGCGGAGGCTGGCTTTGAACCCACGATCCTCCTGCCTCGGCCTCCCCAACAGCTGGCATGACAGGCATGAGCCACCCAAGAGTCTCAGGGAGACCCTGTCTCTAAGTAAAATACAAAATAGGGCTGGGGACGGGGGCTCAGGGGTCAAGAGCCCCTGAGTTCATTCCCTGGTACCAAAACAACAACCACACTGAGATTCCTACCCGCACACCGAGGAGGAATCTAAACATTTTTGATGGACGTCTGCCCATTTCCATGACTGTCCTAAACCACTTTTAATTCCTTCACCTAAGGGTGGGCGCTGGGGGTGGCCCAGGGACAGGGCGGGCACTTTGCAGGCACCGGGCCCTGAGTGTGAACCTCAGCACGTCCTCCAACTCTCCAATCGACAAATAAATAAATGCCAAAGGAAACTCTTGGCTTTGACTGTTGCCCTGTGTTAAGTTTCACCTTAAGGAGTCCCTTTCTGGGTTGAGGATCAAGGACTTAGGAACATATAAAATAGGGTCAGACCCTGACAAGATCAAACCCCGCCCCAGGACAAGAGGGTGAAGATATTGGGATATATGTTAGATCCCCGGTACTGTGACAAAACACCCGACGTAAGTCAGCTTATCACAAGGATTTCTTTGGGACTCACTGTTTCAGGGGCTCAATCCGGGATTGGGGGTTTGAGTGAGCTTTTTCATCACTTTAACAAAAAGACCTGAAACAAAACAAAACAAAACAGCTTAGAGGAGAAAGAGTTTATCTGGGGCTCATGGTGTCCAAGGTTCAGTCCATGGTGGGCCGACTCCATGGCTCTGGCCCAAGGGGAGCAGAACAAAATGGCGGCAGGGCCTGGAGGAGGAGAGCAGCTCAGGACAGGGCACCAGGGAGCAGAGAGGGAGGAGGAAGAGGAGGAGGACAAGGAGGTTTCTTGAAGCTGTGCAAACTTTTATAAGTTTCACAACCTCTCTGAGTCTTAATTACCCCATTCCAAAAAAAAAAAAAAAAGATAAATAAACACGTTGGGAATTTCCCAGAAATGGCTGGAAACTCTACACCATGAAATCAAAACCGCAGAGGAAAACTATGTCTCTGGAGAGTAGAGAATCCAGGCTGTTTGGCCCAGTTTTTCCTTCTCAATAGTTTTAAATCCGTAAACTTGACCAATGGGGCCCGGTTCCTCGGCGGATAGAAGAACTACATTTCCCAGAATCCCTTGCAGTCAGGCACGGTCATGTGACTGCGTCTGGCCAATGGCAAGTCACCTGTTTTTTTTTTCGACGCCTAAAACGCTTATAAAAATTCTAAAAATCGTGTAAAGATTTCTCAAAACATGATACTAAACACAAAAAAATTATTAAAATAATAACATTTTAAAATCATTTTTAAATTATTAAGATTATATATTTGAAGAATTATTTTAAATTATTAAAATACAATTTTTTTTTTTTTTTTTTTTTTTTTTTTTTTTTTTTTTTTTTTTTTTTTACTGGTGTATATTAATTAAGCAGAACAGCGTGCTTCACTGTGGGCTATGCATACAACATAACTTGCTTAAAATTACAGCCCAGTTCTTCCCCATTTCTTCCCTTTCCTCCTCTTCCTGGTCACTCGGCGTGATGATATCTATTTCCATTCATTTTCCTGCAAATGTCATTCTTCATGGCTGAGTAATATTCCATTGTGCATATATATAACACATGTTCTGTATCCATTCATCCACTGATGGATCCCCCGGCTGGCTCCGTAGTTTGGCTGCTGTGAACTGTGCTGCTCTGAACCTGGGTGTGTGTGGATCATTGCCGTGAGATGACTTTCAGGCTTCAGGATAGATACGGAGGAGTGGTCCAGCTGGCCTTTTGAGGAACCCCCCTACTGAGTTGCGTAGTGGTGGTTGTAGTTTACAGCCCCCACCAACGGTGTAAAGTGTTCTTTTCTCCCCCCACACTCTCCGCCCTTCTGACCCGCGTGAGATCAGGTTTTTCAGCGTGGATTTAATTTGCATTTCCAACACTCTTTTCCCCACTCTTTTCCCTACATTCACGGGCAGCCTGCAGTCTCTCTGAGCTTGTCAATCAGAGAACACACCAGGTACCCCCCCCCCCCCGCCCCGTCGAGCATTCGACATCCCAAAGAGGGAGAATCGGATCTTCGTGTTTGAAAAACGTTTATCATTGAAAAACCCAAATACTAGTTAAAGCACGCGGTATTCTGCTGGTTTGCAGAGATAAACCTTTTACCTGCCGAAGACCAATCCAGTTCACGATTTTGCCCAGGCAAACAGCAAGAAAAAAAAGTTCAGGGTTTTTGATGGCCCGCACCTGTCATCCCAGGAGGATCGCGAGTTCAAAGCCAGCCTCAGCCAAAGCGAGATCAACAATAGCCAAGGTACGACTTTTATGGACAGATGAACCATTGATACAACCGTTGGCCAGCGCCTTCTCTTGGGAACCCTCTCTCCCTGGTCTAAACGCGCACCTGCCCTTTCACCCGGGAGCGAGGGGGCTGCCTGTCCCCTGCCGACTGGGCACAGTGTCATTTCGAAAGAGGCTTTTGCTCTGCTTGGAGAGGAAACGGGAACCAAGAGTGACGAGAGCGAGTGTGGGGCAGGGGACGGCAGGACATGGACAGAAGCTTGTGTTGCAGACCCAGCGCCTCCAACCTCTGTCCCGTTTCCCGCCCTCCGTTTCCCTCCCGGGCTGACCGTCAGTGAGATGGACATGTCCAGCTTCCATGTTCCCAGCAAAGACACCTGAAGACAAAGTCCAGGGAGGTCTGGGGGGTCGGAGGTGAGTGGAGAGACCGGCTGTGTCCTCAGGGCCTGGCACAGGGATCCAGCTAGGTGGCCTCCCACCCAGAGGCCTCTCCAGCCTCTGGGCACTGTTTCCCCACAGCCCTGAGTGTGGCTGGTGTGGTGTCACCTCTAGGGGCGTTGGCAGTGTCTGGAGAAGGTTCTGGATCTGACTCTTGGGGAGGGGGCCGCTGCTCCTAGTGTCTGGTGTGTGGAGCCCAGAGAGGCTGCTGCACTCCGGATGCATGCACAGGATTCAGGCCCACACCTGCCTGCATCCCTCCTCGGCCTGAACCATCAACCCGGTCCCCGCAGTAACCCGAGGCTTCAAGGACACATCGTGAGGGGCCACCTGGCCCCGTGGGCCTCTGCCTGTCCCCCAACTGACTGCAATAAGGGGCTGGGTCCGGCTATGCGCTGTCCCTGGAGCCGGCCAGGCGCACTGGCCTGGGTTTTGTGACCCCGGGTAGAAATACACTGTCACCCAAGGGGCCCTTCCTGATCCTTTCTCTGGATCTGGATCCTTTCTCCAGCCCAGCTGCAGGCTCTGCAGGGGCTCCCACCTGCTGGGTGGGGGTGGGGTGGACACAAAAGGCCCAGCGAGGCTGGTTTGCATCTGAGTGCATCCCGCACCCCCCTATGGGGGCCCAGGTGGGAAGGCACCTTTACTATTCTACTCACGGGCCCATCCACAGGCCACCTGCTCCTTCCCCGAGCTCACCTGGATGCTCACCTGCATCTGTCCATCCACCTGGTCCCTCACCTTCTCATTCACTCCTTCTTCCTCCAACCCGCCTGCTCAGGCCCGCATTCCTTCAGCGGATCCGCTCCTGGGCCCATTCGTCCAGCTCGCCTGTCCTGTCCAGGTGCGCATGCGCCCACCCATCCATCCGTCCACCCATTCATTCATTCAACTCAGCTGCTCATTCATTCAGCGAGACCTACTGCAGCACCCATTCGGCTCACTTGTCCAGGTGCGCATGCGCTCATTCATTCATTCATTCATTCACCTGTTCATTCCGGCACTGACTCATTCATTCCACTCACCATCTACTGAGTCAACTTAGCTGCTCCTTCACTCATTCATCCATCGGCTCCTTCACTCATTCATCCAGCTGAAACTGGTCGTGCATTCTTTCAACCCATCTGTTCACGCAACCACGTGCTCGTTCATTCATTCATTCACTGGAATCTGCTCCTGTACCCATTCATTCAACTCAGCAGTTCATGGGCACATGTACTCATTCATTCATTCCCCTACTCACTTATTCCCCTGCTCACTCATTCATTCCCCTACTCACTCATTCCCCTGCTCACTCATTCATTCATTCCCCTGCTCACTCATTCATTCATTCCCCTGCTCACTCATTCATTCATTCCCTTGCTCACTCATTCATTCATTCCCCTGCTCACTCATTCATTCATTCCCCTGCTCATTCATCCATTCCACTGCTCACTCATTCATTCATTCCCCTGCTCATTCATCAGCGGAATCTGCTCACACGATTCATTTAGCGCAACAGTTCATGCGTGCACCTGCTCGTGCATTCGTTCGACTCACCTGATCAGGCACGCATTCATTCATTCAAAGCCCCTGCTCATTCACTGTTTCATTCAACTCATCTGTTCATTCATTCATCCAATCGCTCATTCGCTCAGCGGAATCTGCTCGTGTCCCCACTCTTTCAACTCATCTGTTCATGCGCACACATGCTCATTCCTTCGTTCATTTGCTCATTCATTCACTTGCTCATTCATCCATTCACACGTGCATTCATCCATTCACACGCTCATTCATCCATTCACACGCTCATTCATTCACTCACGCGCTCATTCATCCATTCGCGCGTTCATCCATTCATTACCTTGCTTACTCATTCATTCATTCCCCTGCTCACTCATTCATTCATTCCCCTGCTCATTCATCAGCGGAATCTGCTTACGCGATTCATTTAGCGCAACAGTTCATGCGTACACCTGCTCGTGCATTCGTTCGACTCACCTGATCAGGCACGCATTCATTCATTCAAGGCCCCTGCTCATTCACTGTTTCATTCAACTCATCTGTTCATTCATTCATTCATTCGCTCATTCACTCAGCGGAATCTGCTTGTGCACCCATTCTTTCAACTCATCTGTTCATGCTCATTCCTTCGTTCACTTGCTCATTCATTCATTCACTTGCTCATTCATTCATTCACTTGCTCATTCATTCATTCACTTGCTCATTCATTCATTCACTTGCTCATTCATTCACGCGCTCATTCATTCATTCACTTATTCATTCATTCACGCGCTCACTCACTCATTCACGCGCTCACTCACTCATTCATTCATCATCTCATTCCCTCACGTAGCGGAATCTGCTTGCGCCTCCATTCTCTCCACTCATCTGTTCGTGCGCGCGTGCTCTTGCCTTCGTCCACTCACCGGCTGAGGCACGCGTTCATTCATCAGGGACCCTGCTCATTCACTCTTCCTCCTGCCCTGGCTCACTCCGTCCACCTGCTGATGCAGCCTTCTCCCAGGGCCTCCTTCATTCCCCAGCCCATCCGCTTAGGTCCGTGCACGTGCTGATGGGATTCATTCATCATCCTCCCACTCATCCCCCAGACACCCACGCACTCCTCCCGCTCCTTCACGCATTCGGTTCATTCGCTGGTGCAGGCACGCTCCCGAGCACTCGCTCATCCTGCCGGCCGGCGTTAACGCGCTGATGGACACGCTCAGCTCATTCATCTGCACGCTCACCCACACACTCACTGCTCCGGCGCCCACTCGCTTTGGCTCACGCGTGCGTCGTTCCTGCGTCCCATTGGCTCGCGCAGGCACGCGGCCTACTCGGCGTGCGCTCATTCACACATCCACGCCTGCACGCCCCGTATCCAGCTCCGTATCCATTCACTCATGCCCGCATTTATTCCTGCACCAAGGCGTGAGTCTGCTCACTCCATCCTGCACGCACGAACTCAATCGGCCCTTCGCTCCCCCACGCACGCATGCAGCTCTCTGGCTCATTGGCGTAGCGGGTCCTTTACGCACGCATCCGTTCACGCTGTCAATCATTGGCGCCTTCCCAGCCCGGGGTGTACTCTCTGGTGAGTCCCGGGCTCCCTCCACCAGTCCCTCCTCACGTGTGCTCAGGAATGCGCGCGCTTGCTCTGCTCTCTCTCTCTCTCTCTCTCTCTCTCTCTCTCTCTCGTCTGCAGGCATCCACCCTCCCACGCGTGCAGGCACTCAACCCCCCACGCACCCAACAGCTGAGCCGGGCTCGCTCATTTATGCCCCTTCTCTCCCGCGCGCATGCAGTTAGATGGGGAATGGAATCCCGCCTCCTGGGCCGGGGGCCTCCCAGCCTGGCCTCGGCCGAGCCGCCCGCTGGCCTGGGGCCCGCGCCGGGGAAGCCACAGCAAACATTTGCTCAGGGGCTGGCTGAGTAAAGGTTAAATGTCCAAACCCGGGAGCCAGGAACCGCTGGCTGCGGGGAGGGGAGGTGGCTCTCGGGAGTGGCGCGCAGCCAGGTCCCCTCTGGCGTCTCCTGGCAGCCAGCCCAGGCTGGGCGACGGGCGGCGCGAGGGCTCTCTGGCCGGGGCTGCGACACCGCTGGGCCAGGCGAGTGGCGGCGCGGAGGTGGGGCCGGGCTTCCTGCGACAGGCCAATCCTGCCGCGCGGGCTGCGGGGCGGCGCGGGGGCACAGGCCGCCCGAGGGCCGCGGAGGTGCGGGGACTGCAGGGGGGAGCCGCGGAGGCCTGGGATGGAGGCTGCCGAGGGCGGCGGGAGCTTGGGGCGCGGGAGGGCAGAGGGCTGGGGAGGGGGCGCGGGCCCGGGAGGAGGCTGCGGGGTGAGCGCCCAGGAGCTGTGGAGCGAGCACAGGAGCGTGGTTCGTGGAGGTGGCCTGGGCGCAGCGGAGGCCGGGGACGGAGGCTGCTAGGGAGCGTAGGGGACGCCGGAGGGGTGGGGGGAGCGGGGCGCGGCCTCGCCAGGAGCCCGCGGGAGGTGAAGGCAGCGTGGGTCCTGGGCGGGCCGGGGAGGGGCAGGGCTGCTGCAGGGTTCAGGCATCTTGGAGGCAGCAGAGGGGAGGCTGGTTCGGGAGGCAGCGGGAGGCGCCGGTGGAGGAGGTGGGCCGGGCTCTGGGGAGATAGAGGGAGTGGGGATGGCGCGCAGGGTCTGGGGGGGGGGGGGCGCCGCAGCGGGAGGCCCTGTGCGAGCGGGAGGCCTGGGGGAGGCTAGAGGCCCGGGGAGGTGGGAGGACTTGGGGAGCGCAGCGCTCAGGGCGCAGGGTTGGCCCGGGAGAGGACAAGGAGCCCCGTTCGCGGTCCGCCTTGGTGGCAGAAGATGCCGGAGGTGTGGGGCGCGGGTAGGCGACTGAGGACACCCGCGTGGGGCCCTGGACACACCAGGTTCAGGGGCTGCGGGCCGCGGGGGTGGGGAGCCCAGGTGGAGGCTAGAGGCTGACCCTGCGCTGGGGAGGCGTGGGGCGCAGGTGACAGGGGCCTGGGGCCCGGGGACTGTGGCCGGAGCTGCTACCCAGGGTTCCTCCCGCAGGCCTGGGCCAGGAGGATCCATCCACCGCTCCAGGGCGCAGGCTTCTCTGGGAACCAGCGGCGGCCAACATGTCCGGTGAGTAGCCAGCTGCTGGCTCCAGAAGACCCCCCCCCTCCCCACGTTGACCCTGACCACTGCTCCCAACCTGAGTCCCCAACTGGCTGCCGAGTCTGGGTGGACTGGGAGTCTCTGTTCCCGGCAGCCACAGAAAGGGTCCTCTGTTCCCAGAACCACGGTGGAGCTCTCCTGAGTGGCCACCACGTGCCCCCCGCCCCCCAGGCCGCCGGGGTGTGTACAATGCCAGCATTCAGCCAGCCCACCGCCGGACACTCCTTGACCAGGCTTGGAATGTCCTGCTGGACCTGCTTTGGGGGTTTTTCAGCTCTCTGCAGGAATCAAAAACCACCTTTGAGCGGAGAAGACGCCCGTGGTGTTATTTGGTGGGGAGAGATGGAAGGTGGATGCAGGGCGGAGGCCAAGAAATAACCACTTTTTGGCAGACTCCGTGGAAGACTCTTGGCTGAGCCTCGAGTTGATTTTTTAAGAGTGACTGCTTTGCTGACCTGGGGCCTGGAGCGTGCTCCTGGGTGCTGCCCCCCAGAGCTGGTCACCCCGATGTCTTAAAAGCAAACTGCATTCAGATCCGCGGAGCCGGTTTTGCAGCTTAGATGGCCTCCAAGGGCCCAGGGGAGGCTGCGCTCCCTTCACCGGTGAATGTTCTTGTCCGGAGGGACAGTTGGTGGCCGGACAGAGGGCTCCTCCACTCGTGGGTGCTGTGTATAGGAGTCATAAGCCCGGTCTATGGTTCTTTTATCCATTTTGGGTCCCGGAGGCTGGAGGCTGGAGGCTGGAGGTCCGAGGTCCAGGGTGGGCAGGGCGGGCTCCTCCTGACCCTCTCCCCTGCGCTTGCAGCCGCCGTCTTCTCCCTGTGTCCTCCCGGGGCCGTCCCTCTGTGTGCGTCTGTGTCCTCCTCTCGTCCTCTACGGGGACCCCAGTCCTGCTGGGTCAGGGCCACCCTGGGGACCTCACTGCACCCCCATCCCCTCTGCAAAGACCCGTCTCCACATACAGTCACGTCCCAAGGTCCTGGGGTCAGGGCTGCAGCCGAGGACTTTGGGGAGATGGGGTTCCATGTGTAATATCCACCAGGGTCAGCGGTCCTTCCTGCTGTCCTCCTGCGGAGCTACAGACCCAACGTATGAAGCTATCGATTGCTGATTTGATAGCTGACGCCCGTGCCCTCCCTGTCCCTTGCCGTTAGGGTACCCAACCCCATCTTCCTCCTCGCTGGAACACGGTGTCCATAATGCTATTTGCAACCCTCTGGAATTAAAGGACCTTTGGGATAAAAGACGCTATGGTTTGGATACGAGGTGTAGACTAATAGTGGATTAATCCACTTGGATGGACTCCCTGGGTGGTGACTGCAGCAGGTGGGGTGTGGCTGGAGGAGGGGGTCCCTGGGCTGTGCCTTTGGGGTCTCTGTCCTGTCCCTGGTGACAGAGCTCTCTCTGCCCCCTGGTGCCCTGTCCTGAGCTGCTCTCCTCCTCCAGGCCCTGCCGCCATCTTGTTCTGCTCCCCTTGGGCCAGAGCCATGGCGTCGGCCACCAGGGACTGGACCTCGGACACCAGGAGCCCAAATCAACTTCTCCTTCTTGTCAGGTCCTTTGATCACACTGATGGGGGGAAAAACAACTAAAGCCAAAGAGAAATTCTGGGTGTCCCCTTCTTACCCGGCTCCTCTGGGCCTCTGTCTTCCCACCACCCTGTCCCCACATCCAGCCTGCGATCCCCGTCCCTACCTCACTGGGACACTCGTCTGCCTTGGGTGGCCTCGTCCCTCCCGGGTTATTTTTAATCTAGTTTCTGTTGGAGACAGGAGAGAAGAGTTATTTTGGGGACTTTTGTGGCTTTGCAATTAGAGGTGACGTTCAGCTCAGTGACTCACGGGTGGCCCCGATTTCTCTGGGCTTTAAAACCCGTCTCGGAGTTGGGGTGGGAATGGACGATGGGGTGGACACACGGCGAGTCCCCATGTTCCTGGGTGGGCGGGGGTCTCTGGATTCGCCTCTGCCAATCAGGTGTGGGGAGCTGCGGTAAGTTCTACTGGTTTTCAGCCCTTAGTCACCTCCTGGGTCAATGTCCATGTGGCTTTGAAAACGTCCATGGCTCACATTACTGTCCCCTACCGAACTGCAGCACCTAAGGACGCATATTGTGGCCCCTCACTCCAGTCTCTGCGTCCGTCTCCACGGGGCTCCTCCTCTGGGTCTGTGTCCCCTCCTGTCTCTTGGGAGGACACGGCCATTGCACGAGGGCCCCCTGACCCAGGAGGAGCCCATCTCAGGACCCTTCACTAATGACCTCTGCAGAGACCCTGTTCCCACATCAGGTCCCACTCAAGGTGCTGGGGTCCAGCTGTGGACAGGACCCAGCTCTTACCATGGTGTCCAGCTCCCTCCACGGGCTCCAGGGGGCTCCTCCTGCCTCTCCAGCTCCTGGGCTCCAGGTGGCCCTGGGCTGGTGGCCCCTCACTGCAGTCTCCACGGGGCTCCTCCTCTGGGTCTGTGTCCCCCGTGTGTCTAGCGGCATGGACTTTGGGAGCGATCTTCCTCCTCTCAGCCTAAGGGGTGGGCATCAGAGGGACATCAACACCTCCTGACTTTTTGTGTATTTTTGGGGGGTACCAGGGATTGAACTCAGGGACCCTCGACCCCTGAGCCCCGTCCCCAGCCCTATTTTGTACTTTATTTAGAGACAGGGTCTCCCTGAGTTGCTTAGGGCCTCGATAAGTTCCAGAGGCTGGCCTCCAACTTGCCATCCTCCCTCCTTAGCCTCCTGAGCTGCTAAGATGACAGGCGTGTGCCCAATTCGTTCCTTGGATGTCCCTCGCGTGGGACGTCCGGTCCTCTGGGAACCCTCCTTCCTTCCCCCACCCCTTCCTGCTCTGTTTGGGATTCAAGTTCTCGGGCACCTTTCTGTTCCCCATCAGCTCTGCGTCCGGGTGTGTTAGCTGAGCAACTGTCCACGTCAGTCCTGCCTGTGGGCGTGGCTTCTCGGTGGGCCTGAATTTGGGGGGTGACGTTGTGCATGAGGAGTTAGGGGGTCCCGCTTCTACGTGGGGGGGTGACTTTCTCTCGGGAACCTTCCCTTTTCTTTAGAGTCGATTCCACTTTTAGTTTTCTCCTGGGGATGGGGGGCATTGGATTCTGAGGATCCCATCTGTGACCGTCCAGCAGGGGACACCTGGTCTCTGGCTGTCCATTGGGTAGGTCCTTTGGTCCCTTCCCACCAGCGCTCAAACCACCTCCTGTCCTAACCTCTGGCTTTGCTCGATCATGGACAACCCAGTGCTTTGGAAATATCCAGATCAATGCTGGCAGCCGGTCCATGTGGGTAGGTGACACTCTCCAGGGACAGAGGGGTCCTCTCAGAGGGGACAGGGACAACGTGCCCCTCCTGCCCCCCAGTTTTATTGGGGTCCCAGGGAAGTCTCCAGAGAGCCCCGCCCAGGTCCCCTCCTGACTTTGACGGACAGCAGGGTGACCTCCGACTCTCCAGTCCCCACGGCCATGGCCACTCTGGGTCCCCTGGCCCCTGCTGCCTGGTTCTCAGTGGAACCTGTTCTTGCAGATTTTAGGGTTGGAGGAAGGATCCTGGTCCCCCTGGGTCCCGGGACCTGGTCTGCGTCAGGGTCCCAGAAGTCCCCCCTTCAGGGTCCCCTGGCTCCTCTCAGGGACGTGACTTCCCGCCTGCATGTCCCCTGCAGGTCACAGGTGGTCTGTGAGGAAGGTGGCGGGGCCTGTGCCCGGAGGCCAGGCCGGGCTGCAGGTCCAGGGCTTCTGGGAAGGAGGCTGTGGGGTCAGCACCGGGGGCCGTTGACAGAATTGTCCCCTGGACCTTGGGTTCCCACCAGACAAAGTGTCTCTATCAGCTTTTCCCTGATGTGACTAAGTGACCTGCGAGGAGCTAAATGGCTCCTCTTGGGCTCATGGCTTCAAAGGTACACTCCATGGTCAACTGGCTCCAAGGGAGAAAAAAAAACATGGCGGAAGGGAATGGAGGTGGGCAGGTCCTGTCAATCAGGAAGAAGAGAGAGAGGGAGGGAAGGGAAGGGAAGGGACTGGACAGAAGGTCAGCCCAGGACACACACCTACTAACTAGTTACCTTTAACTAGGTCCCACCTCCCATCATCCATCCCGCCCCAAATGGATTAATCCTTTTGATCCACGGGACGCTTGATAGACTTCAGAATATAGTTGTGTGGACTTTATCCAGGTGTTCTCAGAAGTGTGTTATTAGGGGATTCTTGCGGTGTGGACACCGTAGCCATCTCGTCGGTGTAAGTAGATTGTGCGATGCCCACACAACAAAATCCGCCAAGTGGATTAATCCACCCATGAGGTCAGAGCTTCATGATCCCTCATCGCCTTAGAGCCCCACTTGTGAACCAGTGTCTCGGGGAATCTCTCAGGAGAGTAACCCTCATGTTCTTGTCCTACCCCCAGTGACCACACAGGCCTTCGTCACGCTGGCCACCAACGACATTTACTGCCAGGGGGCCCTGGTGTTGGGACTGTCCTTGAGGAATCACAAGACGTCGAGGAAGCTGGTGGTGTTGATCACCCCTCAGGTGTCCAGCCTGCTCAGGTAAGAGCTGGGGACTCCACATGCACCCCGACGCAGTAAAGGTCACCATGCCCAAGGGGACCCAGGACATACTCTCAATCCCCCCTTGCAGGTTGGTTCCCAGGAGCCGATGAGCATTTCTGTCTCCAATGTGGATTTTTCAGTCCATCGAAACCACCTAGAACTCAGGGGGATCCTCCTGAGGTGGAGGCAGGATTGGAAGTCTGGTCCTTTCCTAAGCAGTGGTTGGGAACCACAGTGTTAGTCAGTTTACGTTGCTGTAACAAAATACCTGAGAAAATCCAGGTTTATTACGTTGGACGAAAGGTTTATTATGTTGGCTCCTGGTTTCAGCAGGTCTTAGTCCGTGGTTGGTGGCTCCATTGCTCTGGGCCTCAGCCGATTGTTTCTTTCTGGAATTTTCTGCCGAATAGCTTGGGATCATGGTTGATGGCAGGTCGTTGAAACCAGGAGCCAGGAGCAACCCCACCCAGGTTGTGACAACCACGTAGAATTGACGGATGATAGACAGATGATAGGTAGGTAGGTACACGTATTTAAGATATTTAGGTGGTAGATGGTAGCTGGATGGAGAGAGAGATCGATATGCAAAGTGGGAAAATGCAGAGTTTGGCTACCATCCTTCCTATATAAAGAACTCTTATAAATCACTAAGCAAAGGCAGAGTAGCGGGCGTGTGTGTGTGATGAGCACGTCTCCATCCCTCTCAAATAGTCACCCCGTGTCAGTCTTTGCTTTACTCTTTGAGGTCTTTGCCTCCCTGGGTTGGCCAATGTCTTTTAAAATGGTGGCCTCCTTGGGTGGATCTCTGAGCTGGATGCCCAGCAACACGATCAGATTTGGACCCTCTTGGCTGTGACCCGTTCTCTTGAAGATCCAAGGAATGGGTGCCGAGGTTGTATTTCCTCTTGATCCAATAAGTCTGTCAGCGTCCAAACGGAAGGAGATCAAGGGAAGAAAATACATTTGGTCACAGTGGACAGGAGATGTCAGATCTGGGCAAAACGACCATGGTAGGATGTCGCAGACCGGGTTGACTTTTCATGCACAGAAGACAGACAGTGGACCCTGACCACAAACCACCAGGGGTGTGAGGCCAGATGACCCACCCCTCTCCCAGGCATTATGAGGCAAACCTGTCTGCAGAGGCACAACCTGAGTGCTTCCGACTGTATGCATGAAACATTCCACTTCTAGGAGACGGGCAGAGCCGCACAGCAGGGTTTGAGGTCTCAGGCCACAGTGCCATTTATGGTTGGAGGAAGGATCCTCGTCCCCCTGAGTCCCAGGACCTGGTCTGCGTCAGGGTCACAGAAGTCCCCCCTTCAGGGTCACCTGGCTCCTCTCAGGGACATGACTTCCCGCCTGCATGTCCCCTGCAGGTCACAGGTGGAGTGTGAGGAAGGTGGCGGAGCCTGTGCCCGGAGGCCACGCAGGGCTGCAGGTCCAGGGCTTCTGGGAAGGAAGCTGTGGGGTCAGCACCGGGGGCCATTGATAGACTTGTCCCCTGGACCTCGTGTCCCAGCACCCAGGTCTGTCTGTCCCCTTCAGAAACATTGACAAAGAATAAATGAAGTAGGCACAGTTGGCATTCTCCGTTATCAAGTTGTGATTTTTTCCCTTTATGGAGAATAAATATCCTGGGACAGACATATTAGGTTTGTGCAACCAAATGCGTCTCCTCAAACATTCATGCATGTATCTAAGCATCCGTCAGTGAGTCAGTCTGGCTTGCAAGAATTATGATGGTGCTGTTTGCTTACCGTAGATTTTCTCTGTTCCTCATTCATTCTGTATTTATTATGTGGAATTCTTTCCCAAGGTCATCCTCCTCCCTCTTCCCTGGTTGTGTATTCAAATTTTTTTTTCAATGGAGACCCAGAAACATTTATTTTAATGCTTTGTGTATGTTATTTTGCTGACCAAATTGTTTCTGCTCTGGAAATTGGAATCTTTTCCTTGTTGGGTCTTGATGTCCTGTTATCATACTTTTATCAATTTTCTAGCACTTGCTCATATTAAAAAAAAATATCATCATAACATGTTCCAGGTCACTGTGAAGTACAGTGTCAGCCAAATTTAAAAAAAGAATAATCATAATGGACCAGGGATAAGTTTATTTTGATAAAAAAATATAATGTTTCAAGATCTGAGCTTCAAACTTGTATGCAACTAACAATGTGGGTTTTGAACACGTAAAGCAAAAATTGACGGGAGATTGCGGGGGACATCAGTGGGTTCCCATCACTTTGGCATTCACACCTCCCTGCCGACATATTTTATGAAGGAAGCTACCTTTCTAAGAGATGACCTGAGTCAGTCTATCTAGAACAGTTCCCTTCAACCTGTATGCTTGTCCCGTTTGGGGTCATTTCCAGAACGAGTGCAAAGTGTGCCCAGTTGAGAGACAGCCATGGGAGACAACCCCAAATGCTGAGTCTGCTGTGGGTGTGATGGGAATTGGAGCTTTGTTCCGTGTTTGGGAGCAGCTCCTGGGCATCTTCTGGCAGGACGGTGTTGTCCTGGGCTAATGGTCCTCTGGTGACCCGTGTCTTTATCAGGGATGCCCTCTCACGGGTGTTCGATGAGGTCGTTGAAGTCAATCTGATGGACAGCGAGGACTACATCCACCTGGCGTTTCTGAAGAGACCTGAGCTGGGGGTCACCCTCACCAAGCTCCACTGCTGGACCCTCACTCACTACAGCAAGTGCGTCTTCTTGGATGCCGACACCCTGGTGAGTGCAGGGAGTGGTGAGGACCAACTTCTCGGCTTGATGAGGAGGCTCTGATGCCTCTGTGCCATAATACGACCCTGTTCCTAAACAGGGCATGGCAGCTCTTGCAGGTCAGTTCTCAAGAGGTGATGAGCGCTTCTGTCTGCACCATGGAGATTCAATTCGTCCAAACCACCAATAACATAGGGGCAGTAGGCTAGACCCTGGTGAGGACAGGAAGGATTTGAAGACTGATCCTTTCTCAAAGAGTGGTTGAGAACCATGGCGTTGGCTTTCCATTGCCATGACCAAATACCAGAGAGAATCCACCTAGAGGACGAAGGGTCTATGTTGGCTGAGGGTTTCAGAGGTCTTGGTCCATGGTTGGCTAGCGCCATTGCTCTGAGCCCGAGTTGAGGCAGAACATCATGGCGGAAGGGAGTGGTAGAGGAAAGCTGATTGGCTCAGGGGAGCTGAGAAAGAAACAGAAAAGAGCCAGAGATAAGATGTGCCATTCCAAGGTCTACTCCCCTCAACTAGGTCCCACCTCCTACAGCCTAGACCACCTCCCAATAACCCTTTCATCTCGGTAATCCATCAATGGATTAATCCATTGATGAGCTCAGAGCCCTCACGATCCAATCACTTCCCAAATCCCCAGCTCTGGACACTGCTGCTTCGGAGACCAAGCCTTTAACACAGGAGCCTGTGGAGAACACTCCAGATCCAAACCGTCCCAGCCACAGTATCTCATCTGCTCAAAAGAGCATAATGTACATTGAATTGTAGATTCCGGATTGGACAGCGCGCTATCCCCGAAAATGCAAATGGTGGCGTCCCCCGATGTCATTTGGGGGGTGGTACCTTAGAACTATCATGGGATGGGCATTTTCAGAATGGCCACGGGGGATCTGGAATGCAAGACGGAGTTGGTCAACCGCGAATCAGTTTTGGTTAAGCAAAAGCACCTCTTTAGGAAGAGGTAGTGAAGCACCCTGTCTTCCAAAACAGGGTCGCCCCCTGCCAAATGGCATGATTTAGAAACCAGTACGTGTTAGAGGGAGTTGCAATTAGGGGTCAGGTTCTCAAGGGCCCAGTGAGTTGCTGAGCTAGGATGTCGGGTAGCCTAAATGTACTGAGTGCATTTTGGTCTCGCTCTGAGTTTCGTGGAACGGAAACAAATCCTAAGTGGTTTTTGAATGGGCTCCAGGACATGGGAAGCAAGCTAAGAGTTTTGCAAAATAAGAGAAAGTTCTAGGACCCCCAAGAATGGGTGCTGGCTCAAGGTGGCGTATCCCAGAGGCTGGCGCCGAGGCTGGGGAGACCATTTCCACTCTGCGACGAAATTCACCCAGTATCTGCTGGATATGGATGGTCTCCATGTCCCTTCCTGGGACCCCAGTTCCATTTTGCACACTTGCTGATGTAAGGAAGGATAATCCTCCTCATTCTAGAATCTGAAGATCCATGAGAAAAATCATTCCAGACCCAGTGCGGACTCAACAACTGCAGGTAAACTGGAGAGGAGTCTTTCTCACTAGGGTTTCTCATTTCACCTTAAAAGTTTTAAGAATCTCACACAAAAAAAAATTGGTCTAAGGTTTCTGGGCACCAGAGGTGCATTGGGCTCACTCTAGGCCCCTGTGGAATTTTTTCGGTTGCCCAGTGGAGGCGACAGATGTGTGGCTTTGCCTCGCCAGGTTCTGCACAACATCGACGAGCTGTTTGACAGGGAAGAACTCTCCGCAGCCCCGGATCCGGGATGGCCTGACTGCTTCAATAGCGGGGTGTTTGTCTTCCAGCCTTCCCTGGAGACCCACCAGCTCCTGCTGCAGCATGCCACGGAGCACGGCAGCTTTGACGGTGAGTGAGGGCAGCCTGGAAGTCGGCAGGGCAGAGAGGACCCGTGGCCGGGATCCAGTTTTATACCCAGCTCAACGTGTCTCTCGCATCCATGAGCTGGAGCCTGGAGACAAAGGTGCAGATTGAGAAGTCAGCCAGGTCCCGGGTTCGTTCCCCGTACGGGCCACCAAATGCCGCAGTCTGGCTGGGCACAAATCACGAGCCACTCACAGCTTTGTAGATTCAAACAGCACAGGGTGACAGGGAGACATCCAAGAAGTTATTATGTCAATAGGCAGCAGCCAGGAGAACCTTTGGAATACTCCCTCCCAGGCACCTTGGCAGTGCCGATCGTATACAACAGGTGTTCCAACCTTCCTCCGAAGGACCAAATAAGCGATGTTGTCAGCTTTGCAGGGTGCATGGTCTTTGTTGCTATCATCCGATTTTTTTCATCACTGTGATCAAAAGATTTGACAAGAACCATTTTAGAGGAAGACAATTTTATTTGGGCTCATGGTGTCCAAGGTTCAGTCCCTGGTGGCCAACTCCATGGCTCTGGCCCAAGGGGAGCAGAACAAGATGGCGGCAGGGCCTGGAGGAGGAGAGCAGCTCAGGACAGGGCACCAGGGAGCAGAGAGAGCTCTGTCACCAGGGACAGGACAGAGACCCCAAAGGCACAGCCCAGGGACCCCCTCCTCCAGCCACACCCCACCTGTCTACAGTCACCACCCAGTGAGTCCATCCAAGTGGATTAATCCACCATTAGGTTACACCTCTTCTAATCATTTCACCTCTGAACCTTTTTGTGTTGTCTCACACATGAGCTTTTGGGACACACCTCATATATACACCATATCATTGTCCCCCAGGCCCCCCAAAATCTCATGCAAAATACATGTAGCCCATTTCCAAGAGTCTGCACAGTCCTAACATAACAATGGGGAAGCCATTTTTAGCTACCAGATGGAATTCACTGGGGGTGAGTGGAGGATGCTGGAGGTTGTATACAGTTTTATTATTAATTTTGGGGGGCAATGGATGCAGATCCTGTAGGGAACACACCCTGATTTTTAGTAATGGTATGGGTAGCCGATCACTGCCAAGAAGCGCGGGAACACTGTAGCTGGCAGACAGGACCTCTCAAGGCCAGTGTAGACCTTAGGTCCTTCACATAAGGCCGACCTGAGAACCGCACCCAACTCTACTGACCTCTGTTTGTGTTGGCGGGTGGCCCAGGCGCAGATCAAGGCTTGCTGAACAGTTTCTTCAGTGACTGGCCGACGGCAGATATCCACAAGCATTTGCCGTTCATCTACAACCTGACCAGCAACGCAGCCTACACCTACAGTCCAGCCTTCCAGCAGTAAGCCCTCCGCCATCTTGAACCCCAACTGGCCGTAGCCACTGGTTGTTTTTATCTCCCAGATTAGATTTCAGCTCTTCGTAGAGGAAAGGGAAATAGATGACCCTGTCCCCGTATGCCAGGCAAGTGCTGTACCCCTGAACTGTACCCCCAGGCTTTTTTAAAAAAGTTTTATTTTGAGACAGGACCTCAGTTAGTTGATGAGGCTGGTCTCCGACTTGCGATCCTCCTGCCTCAGCCTCCTGAGTCACTCATATTCCAGGCTTGTGCACCACGGCACCCAGAAAGATATTTGTTTTGAATACAGGGATTTCCTTTTTGGTAAAAGAAAAATTATGAAATTTCTGTATAGTGGGTTGTTTTTAAGGAATGGATGACGGTATTCCTTAATTTTCAGCCTTAGATTCTATGAGGGTAAAGTAGAGAAGATGAATTCCATGGGGTTATACCTCTTTGGGTCTCAGTGATTTTTTTTTTCTTCCCTGGGGTCCTGGGACCCCAAAATCTGGAGCTCTGCTGCTAGAGGAGACGTTAAAATGAAAATCAAAATGTGATAATAATCCAGGAGATGAATAACTCCAGCAGGGGTCCTGCTGCTCCCAGGGAGGCAGAAATTGGTTCTGGGGACGGCAAATAGTCTTTTGTTGTTGTTGTTGTTGTTAATATATTTTTTTTAAAAAAAAAAATAATGTGTGAATCTCAGATAGACCATGCGCCTTTGGTGTTAAAATTTCGTGGGGAGTTAATTAAAACCAAAAGTGTCCAAAAAGCACTTGGGGAGTGATAATGAATGGCACCGGAAAAAGGCTCAGAAGGGGAGATTTCAGAATCTTTGATCCTTTTTCTTTTTATTTTGAGAGGCGTTTGGTTTGCAGCCTGTGTCATCTGCCACGAAAGCTCTTTATTTTATTTCCCTGTCCCCATCCTTTGAAGGATGAGGTCGCTGGAGCTGCCCCGCCGTTCCTCTGTACAGGACTGATGTGTGGACGCCGGGTGCAGCTCAGAGGTGGGGTGCTGGCCCAGCCTGGGTACCATCCCCGACCCTGCAAAATCCCAAATCTGACACACTGCAGAACCCAAGAACTGGACCCATATCCCATATTGTGTGTGGGTCCCGGGCAGAGCCCAGGTGTGCTCCAAATACCGTGGAAAATGACCTTCAGGCTGCAGGTGAAGCAAATTGATTTCTTGATGAGGCGTGACACATACCCAAGACATCTTAGGACGTCTTCATTATTCATTCATTTATTATTTGGGGTGTCGGGGGTGCCACCCGGGGGTGCTTAACCACTGAGCCACATCCCCAGCCTCGTTTTGATACGTCATGTGGAGGCAGGGTCTCGCCAAATTGTCGAGGACCTCGGGAAGCTGCTGAGGCTGGCCTCCAACTTGAGATCCTCCCTCAGCCTCAGCTTCCCCAGCTTGCAGGGTCGACGGGCGTGTGCCACGGAGCCCAGCTCAGGATGTCTCACTATGCACAAATGCTGTTTCCAAGACCTGGTGACAGCGGAGATCCGGAACCCGGCTGGTGCAAAGCATTTCGGAGCAGGGATGCTTTTTCTAAGAACTGCACATGTGGATTTCTTGAATGATCTTTAGGGGGCCGGGTCCGAAGGCTGAGGCAGGAGGATCGCAAGTTCAAAGCCAGCCTCAGCCAGAGCGAGGCCCTGAGCAGCTCACGGAGACCCTGTCTCTAAATAAAATGCAAAATAGGGCTGGGGACGGGGCTCAGGGGTGGAGCATTTAACCTCGCATGCAGAGGCCCTGGGTTCCATCCCCAGCACCACACACACACACACACACACACACGCACACAAAATCCCCCAAAAATGTTATTCCCTTTACCCAAAGTAACTGTCAATCATTGCCCTACTAAGGTCCCTGTCAACAGTGGTGGCGGGTCAGACGGTTCCCCTCCAGGTGGCGCTCGGTGAGGACCTCCACCGTCCTGCTCGGGCGACCTCTTGTGCCCTTTCCTGGTGGAAAATCGGGATCTGCCCTTCCTCCTCCTCAGGTTCGGCTCCGGCGCGAAGGTGGTGCACTTTCTGGGGTCCACTAAGCCCTGGAACTGCACGTACGACCCGCAGACGGGCTCCGTCTCGGAGCAGGGCGCGGGGTCCGGCCCCCGGCAGCACGTGACCTTCCTGAATCTCTGGTGGAGGCTGTTCCAGGAGGGCGCGCGGCCTCTGTACCCAACGGCCCGTGCGCAGGAGAGGCAGGGACCTGCGGGGCTCCGCGTGAGTGGACGTTCCTCTGCTAGTTCGGCTGAGGACCAGCCTGTCCCCGCCAAGACCCTCAGCTCCCCTGGCTTCGCCCCATTGTGTCTAAACACGCGGATGCTCCGTATCCGCGGTTCCCTTCCAACCGCGGATACAAAAGACTTCTGCAAATAGCTGCGTCTGCACGGAACCAGTACACAGGTCCATTTCCCCCCTCGTTCTTACTCCCCCAAAACAATCGGACAGGTATTTACACCCCCTCCCCAGCCCTGTTTTGCATTTTATTGAGAGACAGGGTCTCCCTGAGTTGCGTAGGGCCTCGCTTTGGTGGAGGCTGCCTTTGAAATCTCCATCCTCCTGCCTCAGCCTCCCGAGCCACTGGGATCACAGGCCTGCGCCACTGCGTCTGGCTGGAGGTCAACTCTGATTTTTTTGCTTGAAAAAAAGAAATCGGTGGTTCCGGATGCTACTTCTCGGGAACCTTTGAAGGCTAGGAGCAAATAGGAAGGAGTTTATTGGTTCTTGGGCTGCCACACGGAACACTTGTGGGTTATTTACAGGTTCTTGGGAATCCAGTGGCACAGATCCTTCCGTTTGATGGGCAGCTCTTGCACACCCACGGGGCAGGATGACCGGGGGGACCGGAGCAGAGCGGACTAGTGAAAATGTGTCCTTTTGTGTGTGTGTGTGTGTGTGTGTGTGTGTGTGTGTGCAGGTTTGCTCAGATGGCCTCGAGGTGACGCGTGCAAATTCAGCCCCCGGTGCCGCAGAGCCGTGTGCAAACTCAGCTGCCCCTTCTGAGGTGCCGTGTGCAAATTCTGCACCAGGATCGGGCCACCTGCGGTCTGCTCTGGAGAACACGTCCACCACGGTGGCGGAGACCCCGACGCCCCCTGAAGGACGTGAAGACGTGAGTACCCGCCTCCCACCCTCTGCCCAGAGGCGCCCACGCCCTGACCCGCACAACCTTGTACGAGGAAGGGGGTTTGGCAGATGGATTGGAGTCAAGGATGCTGAGGTGCAGAGAGGGTTGTGGATTATCCCAGGGGACCCGCCTCATCACAAGGGTCCTTATAGGAGGGAAAAATGTAGAATCAGCCAATTCCCAGAATCAACAGTAGACTCCATCTTGGGAGCTGTCCCCCGCCCCCAGCCTCCCACCTGCTCCGATTTCAGAGAGAAATCAATGGTCCAGATAGGAATGGGGAGAAAAGTGCTGGGTGTAGATCCATTTTTCACCTTTCAACTTCCTGTCCCCCTTGGCCGCCCTGGCCTTTGTGAATAGTGGTTGGGGAGATTGATTCTGATCCTTGGCCCATTTGACGTTGCTGTAACAAAATGCTGTGGAACGGGGAAACTGATAAAGAAAAGAGGTTTCTCAAGCTCATGGCAGAGATGTCCCGTGGGGAGACGGAGAAAGCAACCCAGCTCGGGTCTGTCTCCTCTGTTCTCCTGCAGCCACTTTGTCCCCCCCCCCAAAATGACGGTCCTTGCAGTTTTAAAAGGGAGGGGTTCCCTACAGCACCCCGTGTATTTCCTGAATGAATTTTTTTCCTGAATGAATTTTTTTTTTTCTGAATGAATTTTGCAGCCCTACTGCCCCCTTATGGCCATTTATTGAATTGCAGATTCTGGAGTCTTGATTTTTTTGAGGAGCCAAAACCGGACTCACCCCTCAAAAAATTTTATTATTATTATTATTATTATTATTATTTTAATTTTAATTTTTATTTTTATTTTTTTTTGGTGAGGTTGAGATGCTATTTTTTTTTAAAAGTCCTTTTAAGTGCAGAAAAGCTGGGTGTGAATTCTAGGAGTATTTATTCAAAAGAGCTACCTTTGAGTGTTTAATGATGGCCATTATCTAACCCGGGGACATTTTTATATAAAATAATTAGCATGGCGATTTTTCTCCTAAAAAGAGAAACTTCCAGAATTTTGGCTGGGGTGTCGTTCGATCTATAAACCAGTTTTAGGATTATTAACGTCTCCAAGGTACTGAGCCTTCCAACTCTAGGAACTTGGTCCATTTCTATACTTATATCTTTAATTTCTCTCAACACTGTTAATTTTTTTTTTTGCAGTGGACTTTTGTATTTTGTTAGGCTTGTTAATTTTTGAGACTAAGTAAATAGCATTGCTTAATTTTTTTTTTCTGATATCGGCATGTAGAAATGCATGTGACTTTTGAATCCAGACGGTGTGCTGAATTTTTTCATGCGGCGACACAAGATTCTCTTTGGTTTTCCTGCAAACAAAATTACAGTGTATGCAGGTGGGAAATTTGTAATTTCTTCGAACATTAAACATGCACCTAGTGCATAATGCAGCCGTTCCACTCCTAAGTTTGCTCAAGAGAAATGAAAGCTTATATTTTATTTTTGTTTATATTTTTATTTTTATTTTTATATTTGATTTTGAGGCTGGCTTCCAATGTCCATAAAGATGATAGCACTTTTATATATAGTAGCTTTGCAATGGAACAAGGGTCCATCAAGAGGCGAATGTGTGAACCAATCGAGGCGAATTCCTAGAGTGGAATACTATGCAGCCATAAAGCGAGCAGATGTGGATAAGTCGCAACAAAACCTGGCTCGAGTGTCATTACCACACGGACATTCTGCGGCTGGTTCCCGATTTCAGAGTCTATTTCTCGCATTGCTAATGGTCTTGTGTCTGAGCCATCATTTTTCTGCGTTCCCGCAGGTCTGCTGCTTGTTGTTTGGTTTGGTTTTTCTCTTGGTTTTCACTCGTTTGGTCTTGTCTTCTCACAGGATGGTTAATTTTTTTGGAAATTGAAGGCCAGACATGGTTTATGGGAAAAAAAAATTTTGCAAAAACCAATTTGAAATTCTGAATCAGACTATCCTTGCCCAGGAGAGGATTCTTTTGGTACCCCTCTTCCAACGGTCACACGTTTCTGGACGGAGGGCAAAATTTTGGTTCTGTTCGATTTCGTTTCTGGGCTTCTCTGCTCCGTCCGCCTGTCCTTCCTTAGAGCTACCCACGGGTCTCTGGACCGTGTCCCAGGTCTGTTCTTTCAAGGTGAACTGAATGTCAGGCAGTCTTCTCGTGGATGAATCAGTCCCCTAATGACAAACCCATTTGTTCACCGGCTTCCCGAAACCTGGCCGAGAGGCTGCGTTGGCCCCATACTCTTGCTAAACGCTCATCTTGGGTCTCTCTCTCTTCATCTTGGGTAAAGAGGGATGTGTTTCCTAGTTATTGGTAAAAAATAAGGGGGATATTGATTTGACAATGTTTTAGGTCTATGTTTTATTTAGTATTGTTTTCAATAAACCTGTGGGGTCAGGCGCGGTGGCACACACCTCTAATCCCAGTGTCTCAGGAGGCTGAGGCCGGAGGATCCCAAGGCTGAGGCCGGCCTCAGCAACTTAGCCAGGAGGCTGAGGCAAAGTCAAATTATTGCTTCGTTTATCCTCCAAGGCCACCGTGGGTCTCTTGCAGGACCAAAGCAAGCGGGTGGCAGAGGGCAAGGCGTCCACGCAGGTCCTTTTCCTGACGTGGGCAGGGTGAGAATTTAGGACATTTCCTTCGCCGTCCCGACGGGTCAAAGCAGCCCGTGGGATTTACATGCTTCTGACCCGTGAGGCCCCAGGGTGCTGTGGACACTGTGCCCAGCGCAGGGTTCAGGAGCAGGGCTGGGCGGACACAGGCTCAGGTCCTGCTCTGTCCTTAACGGGCTCCTGTGTGTGGACAAGTGTCTCCGACTGCAAATTAGACCCCTCACCACCAAGAGCAAGGGGGTAACCAGTGTCCTCAGAGGCCTGCGAGGAGGAGGGTCAGGAATGCGCAGGACCTTGGTACCCAACCTTGAACCCACAGAGCCACATCCCCAGCCCTTTCTTTTATCTTTATTTTGAGACAGAGCCTCACTCATTTGCTTAAGTGGCTGAGGCTGGCCTCCAACTTGCCATCCTCCTGCCTCAGCCTCCAGAGCCGCTGGGACCGACGGGTGTGTGCCCCCACACCTGGCCCCGTTTGTGTTTTGCGTTTTTCATTTTGAGACGGGGTCTGGCCGAGTTGCTTAGGGCCTGGCTAAGTTGCTGAGGCTGGCCTCCAATTCGCCATCCTCCTGCCTCAGCCTCCTGAGTTCCTGGGATGATGGGTGTGCACCACTGTCTCCCCCAGTTGAAAGCTGGCTTCTGATTTGAGTCGCATCCAAGTTAGGTGGCACAGGTATAGCTCTTCATTTCCCGGGGCAGATGGAGATGCACCACCCTGTCCAGGCACCAGGAGGCTGCACCCCGGCATCAGGTGGGATCCCATGGGAGAGAACAGAGAAGGATCCACGTTGGACGCCGGTGAGCCCGTCACCCTCGGCGCCTGAGGTCAGGTGCCACCGGCACCCTGGAGGCGGGGACCCTGCCCACCTGTTGGTAAAGCTGCGTCCATGCCAAGGTGCGGGTCTCACCTGTCGGCTCTTCCCTCATAACAGACGGGAGGCTGCCCTGACACCCTGACTCCGGCCGGGATCCCGTGTGCGCCTCGGCCACCGCTGGCCCTTCCATTTCCAGACGTCGCCGAGACCCAACCCACCCGGGTACACTGGCCCCTTCTGTCCCACAGGCTCCTGTCTGTCGCTTGTCCCTTCTCTCAGAAGATCTGCATCAGCCGAGCAGACCCTGGGTTTTCCCACTGCACCCTGAATCGCCTAAGGGCTTTAGCAAGGAACAGAAAAGAGCCACGGGGTAGTGCACGCCTGCGGCTCTGGAGGCTGGGGCAGGAGGATTGCCAGACGGAGGCCAGCCTCAGCTACTTAGCAAGAACCTAAGCAGCTTAATGAGACCCTGTGTTTAAATTTTAAAAAAATTTCTAAAATAGTAAAGAAAACCAATAAAACCAAAAAAAAAGAAAGAAAACCAATATGGCGGGGGCATCTCACTTAATTTTCAAAACTTTTGAGGGACTTGCAGCCGTGCCTGAAATCGTAACTGGGACACTCTCCTATTGCCTGATATGGTTTCAGTCACCAAGGATACTAACCTTGCCTTGGCTCTTAGGGACCTGCCTTCACATCACGTTTATTAGGGTCTAAATGCCGAGTTTGCTCCATTGCATCGGGAGTGTGGCGGACACCCGACGGTGCCCAAATTTGCAGATTCAGCTTTATCAGAACGATGCATAGGTTGGGGACAAAACCATACACAGGGTTCCGTACTGTGCAAGACTTCTGGCATCCCCCGGGGGTCTTGGGACATAGCCCCTGTGAAAAAAAGAGGAGCCAGCTCTAATTGAAAATTTTTAATTTTTAACTTTAATTGAAATTTTTTCTTTTTTCTTTCTTTTTTCTTTCTTTTTCTTTTTCTTTTCTTTTTTGCTACTAGGTTATTGAACTCACGGGTGCTGAGCCACTGAGCCACATCCCAGCCCTTCTAAAAAATATCTTGAGACAGGGGTCTGGCTAATTTGCTTAAGCCCCTTCTAAGTTGCCGAGGCTGGCCTCCGACTTGCAATCCTCCTTCCTCGGCCTCCTGAGCCGCCCATTATTGATTTATTTTTTTTAAGCATTGGTACTCCCCTCCCCCCAAAGGCTATCTAGTGGGGCGTCTTCATTTTTAATCTCGTTTCCTCCGTCCTGTGGGCTAAGATGACAATTCCCTGCCTCCTCTTGAAGACTAATGATGGGATGGTTGTGTTTCTAGCAGGCAGCGAATGGAGTCAAAGGTGGCCCAGCTGAGGAGTCTGTGGATCCGAGTCAGGAGGTCCCTGGGGAGCCCTGCAGAGACCCCGGTGCTCAGGAAACCCTGGAGGTGACACCTGCATCCCTTTGCCTTGCCCATCCCTCCTGAGGGACACTCTCAGCCAGCTCTGCAGCCAGCCCAATGCACACGTCTGTCCTTAATCCAAATTTTCAGCCTCAACTCAGGCTCTGTCTGCCTCTGATCCATCTGTCTTCTCTCCGGCACTTGCTGGGGGCTAGTTGGTGTCCTCATTCCTGTCTTTGGCTCGGATCTGGCCTGTTCTGTCCTCAACAGCTTTTCATCAGAAGTTGATCTGAAGAAAGTTTGGGAGTGGATTCAAGATGGCGGGCTGCATGCCGAATTGTCCTGTGCAGGAAGGTTGGGGGGCTGTCTGGGGCGGGGGGAATGCACAGCTGCAAATCAAACACACTACTTCTTCCGTGTCTGAGAAATGGGACACTCCTTCTTCTCTTCCTTCCTCTTATGATTGTTCGCCTCCTGCATTTCATTCTCTCTGGTGCGTCGAATGAAAGCCATCAGCAACTTTTTTTTTCTTTGTAAATGAACCGTCAGATCATGCCTTTTCTCTTTAGGCCACAGTAAATCTGTTCAAGGTCCTAATCCCCTTCAATGACACCCCTCCAGCATTGGGAACTGGGCCTGGGTTGAATGTATTTACCCACCGATCTGGAATATGGCCTCATCCATCATGTATCCGTCAGCTTTCTGTTACTAGAACGAATACCTTGAGATAATCGACTTAAAAAGACGAAAGGTTTTGGACGATACTTTGAGAGCTTTCAGTTCGAGCTCGGGTGCTTTGGGGATTGTGTGAGGTGGAGGAAGCTGGTCCCCTTCTGGTGGCCAGAAAGCAGAGAGGAGAGGCTGAGGCTCCAGGCCACTCCCCCAATGACCTCACTTCCTCCTCCTAAGCCCCACCTTTTAAAGGTCCCACCTCCTTCCAACAGCACCAAACCCGTGGCCTTTGGGGGACAGTCCACATCCAAACTGTAGCATACCATGAGGGAAGTCACCCTTGGAGAAAGTGTGAAGGCGGCTTCTCCTCCTCACCCGGTTGGGTTGGTGAATTCCAGGTGTCATCGTGTGGACTGGCATGGAAGGCTGCTGGTGACAAGAATTCTTGTAAAACTCCACCTGTTATGATGTGTGCGTTTGTCCCTTCAGCACGTTGAGCCCCTGTGCGCTGATACGGAGACGCAGGGAATCGTCTCTGTAGTTGGTGGTGGGTGACATGGCGTGGGAGTGAGGTGGGGTACACCTGCCTGGTGGCCCAGCCATTGGTAGGTTTGGGAATCTTGGGTGAGTGGGTCTCGTCCTTTGAGCGTCTGTGGGAGGTGGAGCTGGGCTACCCACCTCCAAGAACTGGGGGAAGCGTGGAGAAGGCGGGACGAGAAGGTGAACTGGAAGAAGCCCTACGGTGTGTCGGCCTCCCATACACCATCAGGACCCTGGTCACTCATTTGCCCCCAGGGCTCATGTCCTGGGAGCGTGCCCACCCCTGTCCACCCATCTATTTATCACCTATCGATTTCTATGTATTTCATCTGTCCACACGTCCATTTCTCTAAGTATCTACCCATCCATCCCTTCATCCATCTGTCATATCTATTATCTATCTGTTATCCTCCAACCATCCAGCAGACCACGCGTCCATCCACCTGTCCACACAGCCACGTATCTATCCTGCTATCCGTGAGTCTATCCAGCAATTCCTACGTGTCTAAGTGGCCATCAGTTAATCTATGGACCCATTGGTCTTTCTATCCTTCTATCCATCTGTGCGTGTAGATAGAGACACCCAGGGCACAACTCCAATAGCTTAGGTGTCTGGTGCCCGGCACCAAGTCTACCCAACCCGACCCACATCTGGGAACAATGTGTCAAATTACTATAGCTTTCTGTCCACCATGTAAATCTACCTGCCATCCATTGGTTTCTACGTATTTCATCTGTCCATCTGTCTCTCTCATTATCTCTATCCAGCTGTCCCTCCAGCCATCCACCCATGCATCCACTCATCCATCTATTCATTCATTGATCTATCCACCTGTCCATCCATCCATCCATGCATCCATCCACCCACCCACCCATCCATCCACCCATCCACCCACCCACCCATCCACTCATCCATCCATCCATTCACTAATCTCCCCACACTCATCTCTCTGTCCACCCATCCATCTTTTTATCCACCCACCCATCTTTTTATCCATCCACCCATCCATCCACCCATCTACCCATCCATCCATCCACCCATCCATCCACCCATCTACCCACCCATCCACCCATCTACCCATCCATCCATCCATCCATCTACCCATTCATCCATCCATCTACCCATTCATCCATCCATCTACCCATCCATCCACCCATCCATCCACCCATCCATCCACCCACCCACCCACCCATCCATCCACCCACCCACCCATCCATCCACCCATCCATCCATCCATCCATCCACCCACCCATCCATCCACCCATCTACCCATCTATCCACCCATCCACCCATCCATCCATCCACCCATCCATCCATCCATCTACCCATCTATCCACCCATCCATCCTCCATCCACCAACCCATCCATCCACCCATCCATCCACCCATCCATCCATCCATCCATCCACCCATCCACCCATCCATCCATCCATCCACCCACCATCCACCCATCCATCCACCCACCCATCCATCCACCCATCCATCCATCCATTCATCCATCCATCTACCCATCTATCCACCCATCCACCCATCCATCCATCCATCCACCCATCCATCCACCCATCCATCCATCCATCCATCCACCCATCCACCCATCCATCCATCCATCCATCCACCCACCATCCACCCATCCATCCACCCACCCATCCATCCACCCATCCATCCACCCATCCATCCATCCATCCATCCATCCATCCATCTATCCACCCATCCACCCATCCACCCATCCATCCACCCATCCATCCACCCATCCATCCATCCATCCATCCACCCATCCACCCATCCATCCATCCATCCACCCACCATCCACCCATCCATCCACCCACCCATCCATCCACCCATCCATCCACCCATCCATCCATCCATCTACCCATCTATCCACCCATCCATCCTCCATCCACCAACCCATCCATCCACCCATCCATCCACCCATCCATCCATCCACCCATCCATCCACCCATCCATCCATCCACCCATCCATCCACCCATCCATCCATCCACCCATCCATCCATCCATCCATCCATCCATCCACCCATCCATCCATCCACCCATCCATCCATCCACCCATCCATCCACCCATCCATCCATCCATCCATCCATCCACCCATCCATCCACCCATCCATCCATCCACCCATCCATCCATCCACCCATCCATCCATCCACCCATCCCACATATCTGTCTATCCATCCATCTTTATTTCATACCTATCCTTTTATTGATCCTTTGATCTTTCTGTCCATCCGTCTATACGTGTGTCCGTCTAGGTGGATAAATACCCAGATGATATACGCGCATGTCCGTTAGGAGCACCACGTGCAGACTTTTAAAACTCCCGTTCTAGTCCTGTGAGACGTGATTAAGGCACGGGTTCTTTTTGATCCACCCCATAGAAGTGAGATGCGTGTGTTTGCCTTTACACACTTGTGCGTGGATCTACATCCACCTACCCATTAGGAAAGTAGAATCTGCCGTCCTAGGGAGAAAACTGAAGTCGATTCTGTAGGTGACGATTTCGGTGACCCTCCCTAGCCGGGTAGAGCATGGCACATTTTATTTACATGGGGTGACATTT
Organism: Callospermophilus lateralis; assembly: GCF_048772815.1. NCBI lineage: Eukaryota > Metazoa > Chordata > Mammalia > Rodentia > Sciuridae > Callospermophilus > Callospermophilus lateralis. The sequence goes on along the minus strand of NC_135326.1, from coordinate 11,459,954 downwards.
TTCTTCATCTTGGCTTGATTTCTTTTTTTAAAGATGACGCAGGAGCGTTGAGGTTTTTGCAGGTGAAAGTGTTCAACCTAAGGAGTGCGGGTGGGGAGTGGGGTTGAGTGGTTAGGGATTCATTCTTAGGGGAAAAGCACACAGGAACCCGGGGACGGTTTCCAGCACCACGGACAAAGGTAGGCAGAGGGTCACCTTGCCCGGTGGTGTGACAGGCGGCCTGGGTTTAGTCTGGAGCCCCGAGACGCGCCACCTGGCACAAGTGGGGGCTGAGCCCGTGGACGGGGCAGCCTCTGTGGCTGCTGGACGGACAGCTGGTTGACCCTGTGCGGTTGCTTGTGTCCCCCCAGGTGGATGTGGCCGCCTCGGTCTCCAAGATGTCCATCCAGGAGAAGCTCAAGGAGCCCAGCCCCGAGGAGGAGAGGAAGAAATGGGAGGAAGGTCGCATCGACTACATGGGGAAGGACGCCTTCGCGCGCATTCAGGAGAAGCTGGACCGCTTCCTGCACTGATGCGCGTGCCTGGCGGCCACCGCGGACCCCTCCCGAGGGGAACCCTGTGCCTCTATTTATGATTCACCCACTCCAGTGCCTGCCCTGGGTTATGTAGATGCTAAAGGTCCAGCTCCAAGACCCCCTGGCTGCCCACGAGCTCCCTACCCGGCCTCTCGGGCTTTCCTGAGAGGTCGATCCTTCCCTTTGTCCGCAAAAGAGAACAAGCCTATAGCCCTAGTGGACCCCGGATGCTGGTCTCTGGTCTTACTGGAGAGAGTTCTCCAGTGCCGTGTAGCCTCGGGTGCTGCCTGTCCAGCCTTTATGGAGTGCCACTCCGGTGCCTGTCTTAATTATGCCTATCTTAATGACCTAATTAACCTCATAACACTCGACTGCGTATTCCGTACCTCTGAGCCTGTCGTCCCAGCAGCTCGGGAGGCTGAGGCAGGAGGATCGCGAGTTCAAAGCCAGCCTCAGCCACAGGGAGGCCCTAAGCCACTGGGTGAGACCCTGTCTCTAAATAAAATGCAAAATGGGGCTTGGGGACGGGGCTCAGGGGTTGAGAGCCCCTGATTTCCATCCCAGGTACCACAAGGGAAAAAAAAAATGAAGACTCTCGCTCTGCCCGGGGTAGCAGCTTGATCTGCACTAACAGAAACGAGAGATGGATGCTTTTTGCTAAGCCATGACATCAGCAAGCGGTGGGTGACCTCTGAGCAGTCCTTCTCCGGTCTCTGCATCTCTACCTCAGTGCCAGGGTCACTCTCCAAAGCCATTTCCTCTGGGCTCCTCCGGGAGCACAGCTCAGTGTCCTGGGGCTGGACAGCTGCCTCCGATTGCAAACCACCATTTCCCACCCATCCTCATCACTGGCACGGATGCGAAGGGCTGCGTGGGTCACTGGGCGATAGGGGATTGGGTTCTAGGGGATCCCTCTCCAACAGGAGAGGGGCGCAGGGTGTTGTGGACACTTGGCGGGGTCCTTTCTCCTGCACGTGCTGTGGGAATGCAGAGGGTGGGATGGGATATGCTGAGAACACTGTTTTAGGGTGTCTGTCTGTCTGTCTGGCCGGCCTCTGTCCCTCAAAGGAGGCTGACCCTTTAGGGAGAGCCCTTGGGGTGAGCTCATGGTGTTGACTGAGGCGTCCGCCGACGATCCCCATCCAAGCAAAATCGTGGATAGATCACAGAACAAAAGGGCGTTGGTGCTATGAAACCAGAAGCCTCCGTCGAGCAAACCAGATGGACGGTATTCCAGAAAATCCATGTTCGTAAATGAACGTGCATCTCTGGAAATGGGAATCCGTGGCAGTGGTCAGTGAGCTTTCAGGATTCGAGCTCCATCTAGAATGCGACTGCACCCTCCCCCGGTGCGCGCCAGTCAACCTCCTTGGAAGAGCGCTGATGGATTTGAATTAAAGTCTTAAAAAGCCACGGAGAATCCGCTGAAGTGCGCCTGCAAGGTCCTGAGCAATTGGGATGGTGTTTTAGAGGGCACAGCGGGAGGGGAGGTGGCTGCCTTGCTCCCAGGACAGATTCCAGTGGTCCCGTGGATTTCTCAGAATCCCTGCTGGTGGCAAAATGCGAAGCATCTTTACTTACGGTCCCGTTTGTTCCTTCATGGGCATGGTTATGGAGTTACCTCTGCAGGCTGAGATATGCAATCAATCAGTGCATGAGAAGTTTGAAAATACTCGAAAGGATCCCAAAACATCTGCAGAAGGAACACAAAATCGGGCTGGGGTGTAGCTCAGTGGTGCAGGAGCTCTGGGACCCGAGTTCCTAGGTTTGCCCCCCGGCACCACAAAAAGAAAAGAAAAATAGAAAAGGTGTAAAATCATGTTATTGCCTGAAAACAAATGTCACCGTTTGAGATGGTGGAGAGGGGTGAATTTTGAAAACTATGGCCCCGGGCGCAGTGATGCACACCTGTCATCCCAGTGGCTCTGGAGGCTGAGGCAGGAGGATCTCAAGTTGGAGGCCAACCCCAGCAATTTAATGAGGCCCTGAGCAACTTAGCAAGACCTTGTCTATAAATAAATAAATAAATAAATAAATAAATAAATAAAAAGGGCTGGGAATGTGGCTCTGTGGTTAAGCCCCCCCCTGGATTTAATCCTCAGCACCACAAAGTCGGGGAAACGGAGGCAGCTTGATCTTAAAACCGAATCTCTCAAGCTAGAAATGGAAAGTTCTGACATTTGCCCAGGGGCGTCGTGGGTACAAATCACAAAGCATCCCTCCCAAATCTCCCGAGACCCTCTCCCCAAAGGGAACCAATCTCCTGCACTCTAACGTCATTGACTGATCTTGCCCTACTCTGGAATTTCATGCCTAGCTTTATATGGCAAATTTTTTTTTATTATGGTGCCATATTCCAATGTACGAATCTCTCACATTTTTTTTAAATCCTTTCTGGTTTGCTTTTCTGGAGTATTTTCCTGTGTTGCACCTGTTAACTATACATCTTCATGGGATTCAGCAAGCTGTTTTCATACATGCATATGCACGGCACGTGCTAACCCCAAACATGCAGTACTTCTCTTTCTGTGCCTGGCTTATTTCACAGAATATGATGTCCTCCACTTTCACCAGGTGGCTGCAAATGATGGGGTCTCCCTCTTTTTCATAGCTGCATAATATTCCATGATATATATGGGCCCCATCTTCTTTGACCGTTCACCCATTGATTGGCATCTAAACTACATGTGCTTTCTCTCATGGATGAGTACCTGTTTAGGACGCTTATAAATGATGCTACCATGAAATCCTTGTCTGTCGTCAGAGTGGCTTCTGGTTCCTTCAGAATGCCCATCGCATCCCAAATGGGAGATCTTTAAAATAATAGTAATCTCCCTCAATAGCTACTGCTAAAGTGGCCAAAGCAATTTGCACTCCACCAGCAACATTGTGACACTGAGGGCATTCCACGCCCCCTCTCGGTACTGGACCTCATCCATTCTTGCAGCGGAAGATATTCTAGAGGATAGGTAGTTGTGCCTCATTCAGACTTAAATTAGCATTTGTCTTGTGGTCTCTGTTGAGTGCTCCCCTTATTTCTCTGTGGCTGGTCTGGTTTCTAATCCCTTTATAGCCTTTCTTTATGTATAGTATATACTAGTCCTTTGTTGGTTGTGTGCAGAGGGAATACCTCTTCCCAATCTGGGGCTTGTCTTTCTCTCTCTCTCAATCTGGGGCTTGTCTTTCTCTCTCTCTCAATGGTGTCTTTGATGAATTCGAAGCATTGGCCCTTCATCTTGCGGGCTCTGCATCACTAGATTCAACCAACCACGGATGGAAGATATTTAATTAGAAAATTATATCTATATTGAAAATATGCAGATTTTTTTGGTCATTATTGTTCAACGATGCAAAATCGTAACTATTTGGAGAGATTTTCCTCTGTATTAGGTATGATAAGTCAGCTAGAGACATATACTGTGTGAAGTTTAATGTGTGGAGCCTCTATGCAAATGTAATGCCATTTTATATAAAAGATTGAGCACCTGCAGGTTTTATGTTATCTTTGGGTTCTTGGAATGGATCCTCCATGAATAGTGTTATGGTATAGTCATGAGATGTCCTTCAAAGCTCATAAATGAGACACTGCAAGAATGTTCAGAGGTGAAATGATTGGATAGTGAGAGCTATAACCCAATCAGTGGATTAATCCACTCGAATGGACTCACTGGGTGGTGGCTGCAGCAGGTGGGGTGTGGCTGGAGGAGGGGGTCCCTGGGCTGTGCCTTGGGGGTCTCTGTCCTGTCCCTGGTGAGCAGAGCTCTCTCTGCTCCCTGGTGCCCTGTCCTGAGCTGCTCTCCTCCTCCAGGCCCTGCCGCCATTTTGTTCTGCCTCCCCTTGGGCCAGAGCCATGGAGTCGGCCACCAGGGACTGGACCTCAGAAACCATGAGTCCCAAATCAACTTCTCCTCTAAATTTGTTCTTGTCAGGCCTTTTGGTCACATCAGAAAAATTTTAACAACTACATAATAAGGTCTAATTTTACAGACCTTTGAGACGATAATTGATATGCTCACTCATTTCTACTTTGATTTATTTCTATTTTTATGGAAGAAATTAAACAAAATACAGAAAAGTTTAAAGAAGAAAAAAAGAATACCGTTCTGCACTGCCCTTCAACTCAACAATGGCTCGCATTTTATCGTGTTAGCCTGACATGTTTCTTTGTTATATATATATATATATATATTTTGTTGTTGTTGTTGTTGTTGTTGAGCCATTTCAAAATAACCTGTGATTCTTCAGCTCTGAAGATTTTTCAACCTGCAACTCCTAGGAATTAGGAGATCCTTCTGCATAACTGCTTCACTGTCACCTCACCTAGAAAAATTAAATATGATTATTCCTCGCACCTATTCCATATTTAAGCTCTCCAGAGGTCTGCCAAGCCTTGCTCTTCAACGCACATCACCAACGCAGACAGTGACTCAAGTCTGCCGGGAAGTCCAAGGTGACAGTATCCCCTGGCTCAGTGTCTGATGAGGGCTGTTGTCTAGGTCCAACATGGGAATTTATTGTCGCATCTACCAGAGGGGAGGGACAGAAGGGCCAAGAGAAACCAAACTCCCTCCCAGAAAAATCTTTTCAAATTGCTTTCACCCATTCGTCATGGGGGAGCCTCAGGACTTCAACACCTCCCCAAAGTCCACGCTCTGAACACTTGCACTGTGGATTCAATTACCCCACCACGGAATGATCCAGTCAAATGGTGACATAGTGTCATTGTTGAAAAATGGCTGTAGGATCCTGTTAAAATTTTTATTTTCTGTTTCCTTGCCCTGTGCTCCTGAATGCATGCCACTACCATGCTGTTTTGATGACTGCCGCTTTGTTGTGTATTTTTTTTAAAAATATTTTTTTCTTGTCGTTGGACCCAAGACCTTTATTTCATTTTTTTAAAAATTTTTATGTGGTGCTGAGGACCAAACCCAGTGTCTCCATGTGCTGAGCCCCATCTCCAGTCCCAATGTTGTGTATTTTTAAGTCGGTGCACAGAACGCCTCCTACGTCATTCTTTTTGCTCAAAACACCTTTGCCTCTTTTGCAATTTTTTTTTTGACTCCTAGGAATTTTAGGATTGTTTTCTCTAGTTCATCAGTATTTCGATAGAAATTGCATTGAATTTGTATCTGGCTTGGGGTAGTAATGGGCATTTTAACCATCTTGAGTCTTCCTATCCATGAACATGGGATGCCTTTTTCTGTGTATGACTCTGTCTCCGGTTTCTTTCCTCAATGTTTTATAATTTTTCATTACAGAGATCTTTCACTGCTTTAAGAAATTTTTGTTCCTGTGTGTGTGGGGGGGGGAGTTATTTTGCTTTTCTTTTGTTTTGGTATTTTGATGGAGAAAGGTTGATCAGTGAGTATCAACTTATTGTTAACTAGCAGTAACTTCGTGATGTGCTATTGCACCCTAGCATGACTGTTAATAACAATAATGTCTGGCACATTTGGAAAAGTGAGAAGGAATTTGCATGCTTTCATCATAAAGAAATGATAGACATATAGAAAGATAGTTGTTTACCCAGATTTAAACATTATGCAACGTACTCATGTAGCGAAACATCTCCTGGTTCCCCATAAATAGGTACAATTTTTATGTTTGTACATATTAGCTAAAAATACATTTAAACTGCGATTTTTTTCATGAGATTGAGTTTTGAAAATTCCTGAATAATTTTTTGTGAAATGCCCCTGATTTGGGATTCATTTCATTGCTCATCCCAGAACTGAGAGAGAGGAGGGATTGGGCTCCCCTTCATGATGGGCTCCCTTGGAAAGTAGTGGGATAGCTGATTTTATGATGTGTACCAGATTATAACCTATAAAAAAGGTCCAGAGATATAGATCAATAGCTGCCCAATGGAGTCAAAATGAATCAAGGCTTCCCCTTCAGGTGTGGACTCAACAACTGCCTGGCATCCTGCAATTACCCTTCTACCTTCCTCCTGCTGGAATGTGTATGAGATGTGTCATGCTGTGGCAGTCATCTTGAGACCATGAAGCCAACTTTACCTGTTAAAAATGGTAGAGCCCATATTACCTAGGAAAGAACATACCCTTCTCTCATTTAAGACATTCTTGTTCCCAGTCTCCTCTAGTTACTCTCTAATCATTTGAGCAGTGAGATCGTGACTGCCATTTAGGATTTCCAAAAGAGGAGAATTTGTTAATTCATTTTCTCTCCATGAATAAATGGCAAAATCTGGCAAGTTACTCCAAAGTCAGGGGGTGTACGTAGGAGAAGAATTTTGAACGTGGACTACAGGAACAAATGAAACCACCCAGGGAGAATCTGTCAGAATTTCAGAGTCCTGAGAAATGGCCTCGTATCCTCTGTACCCATTGTTTCTGCCTCCCCTTGGGCCAGAGCCATGGAGTTGGCCAACCATGGACTGAACCTTGGACACCATGAGCCCCAAATACTCTTTTCCTCCTCTAAGTTATTCTTGTTGAGACTTGTGGTCACCGTGTGGTAAGATCTGACTACAACAGCATCAATTGGAATGTTTTCCAGTTTGATGGAGTGGTTTTTATCCAAAACCAACCTAAATCAGGTAAAAGATGAGGTAGCTCTTGCAGCCCATGCTCCACGACAGTTGCAATTTTGTCACCTTTTAGTTTGTGTTGGGACTTCCCTGTTCCTCTAGATGTTCTCCCGGATGGACTCTGAAGCCTGAACTCTATGCACCACCTCCCTTGGCTCACATTCCCTGTGGCCTGCAGGTTAAATCCAGCCAGCAAAGAACTTGGCTTAACTTTCCATCACTGTGACCAAAGAACTGGCGAGACCAATTGAGAGGAAGAAAGGTTTATTTTGGCTCCTGGCGTCCGAGTTTTGGTCCACGGTTGGCCGACTCCGTGGCTCTGGCCCAAGGGGAACAGAACAAAATGGCGGAACGGCCTGGAAGAGGAGAGCAGCTCAGGACAGGGCAGCCAGGAAACCAGGGGTTGGAGAGAGAAGGGGTCAGGCACAAGAATAATGCGTTCTTCAGTCCTTTGTTGCTGTGACAAAATACCTGAGCCAAGCAACTCAGATTTATTTTGGTTCACAGTTTCCACAGGTCTCCGTCTGTAGTTGGCTGGCTCAGGGCTCTGGGTCTGAAGTAAGGCAGGCCATCATGGCGGAAGGGTGTGGAGGAGGAACTCAGCTTAGGACAGGGCAGTAGGTAGGAGAGAGAGGGGAAGAAAAGCCAGGGACAGGATATAGTCCCCAAGGCCACACCCCCAAGGAAGCATTTCCTCCAAGTCGGCTCCATGTCCTACCTCCTCCCAGTCGCCCGTTCAGCCCCTCTACCTATAGTTCATTTCCCTACCAAGGACTTTAAGAGCCAGGGCAGGGAGGGCCAGCTGCCTGGTTAGCAGAGCCCTCAGCCCTTGTCTGGGACCCTCGCCCAGGGAGACACTCTGCTCCCCCCTGATCTCTGGATGACAGAAGCTTCCAGGTCTGGGCATCACACTGGCTCCTTGGTGGGGTCCACCTTCCAGTTGGTGGCTAGCGACAGAACAGGAATGCATGTCCTGTGCTTGAGATGAGTGGCAGGAGGACCGTCGCCAAGGAAGTCCTTTGTTCAAGACCAGCAGTGGGAGAGCTGGGAACAGGTGCAGGGAGATCTGACCACAGCTGCCCGCCGGGAAGTAACTGGCCTCAGCAAGACCCACATTTACATGCTAAGAGATGTGTCAGAGGGGGCCCTTATAGGGCGTTGGGCACACTTGTGACCATGTGCAAATTGGAATAGGCTCACTGAGAGAGGGCTATGTAGCCAGTGTCAGTTTCTAGTTCCCAAACCTGTATGTGCTGCTTGCCCCTTGATTTCCTTGCTATGTGGATCAATGCAGGAAATAATGCTCACTCTGGGTTAGCTGGGTTGCATTTCTGGGCTGCAGGACCTCCCAGACCTCCCTGCCTCCCTGTTCCCTCGAATACTGCTCTCACTTGGTCCCTGGTAGGAAAGCTCTGGATTTTTGATTTATTTTTTAAACTCAGGGGTGCTTAACCACTGAGCCACATCCCCAGCCCATTTTTTTTTTTAAAAAAATTTGAGACAGGAGTCTTGCTAAGTTGCCGAGGCTGGCCTCCAACTGGTGATCCACAAGCCTCCAGAGCCAGTGGGATTACAGGTGTGTGCCACCGCGACCTTACATAATTGAAGCATGCAAGGTGCCTTTCTTTGATCTGTCTGAAGGCTCTAGGGCTTTGTCCAAGGTGGAAACCATACATCCAGAGGCCTTCTGCTCTTTTGGCGATCATTTGCTAATAACAATGCGTGTGCTTCCCAGCAGGATGAGATAAAGGGTGTTTCTTCTGGCAGTTTTAGTGATACATCAGAAACCTCGGCCCACGCAAGGAAGCTGTTCTCATTTTTCTGCCGCAGAGACTTACTCTTGCTTCACGAGAGCCAGGCATTTCTCAATTTCCAGTTCTCTCTACAGAGAGCTGAAAGCCAAAAGTTGCGGGTTCTGTGATAATTATCCTTCACAGGGACAGACTCAGAGGAGAGGAGGCCTCAGTTCTGGCTCTATCCTGTTACCTGGATTGGGTATGGGAGGGCCAGAGCTGCAGCAACCCTCCTGACACCATGAGGCCCACTCTTCCATACTTAGGGCAGTACAGCAGGAAGTTGGGCCTCCCATTTCCTGGGAGACAAGATCCTGCAATCTTGTTGAAAGTTTTCTTATTCTCTGGGACTTTTGTGGATAGCCTGGAGGCAATTTCTAAGTCACACAGCAAGGGTACCAAGACAGTGACCCCAAGAGGTGGCCATGAGGGTCAATCCTCAAGCGATCACTGATTCCTAAGCACAGGACAGGATCTTTACGGGGCCAACCAAAGTGGACTGGGTGCAGACCCGTTTGCCTGGCCTGTGGTCAGGGTGGGTGTTCCCAAGGCGGCTCTGTGGTGATTGGCAGCTGAGGGGACAGGAGGTCAGCCCCTGTGAGACCCCAGGGTCAGGAGAGGGGTGGTCCCTGGAATCCTCTCAGAGCAAGATGGCTCAGTGACCCACTCCCGGCTGCCGCAGGGTCCTCAAGGGGGGAACCGGGGGAGGGGTGCCCTTGGAGACGCTGTCCCCTGGTCGCCCTGGGACACCTTCTCATGGCGCTGGCTCTTGGGAGGAGCTGTCCCCGTCGTCGCTGCTGCAGGAGCAGAAGGGGAAGGTGCCGCAGCAGGGCTGCAGCCACGGCTTCCACAGGACGTTGCCCAGGGTCAGCTGCTGCGGGACAGGGCGCAGGGTCCCCCGGTGCCGCGCCACGGCCTCGCCCACGCGCTGGACCACGGCGTGGAACAGCGGCTCCGAGTCGGGGGACAGTGGCCGGGCCTCGGAAGGGTCGCTGGAGAGGTCGAAGAGCAGGGGCGGGCTGTGCTGGGTGACGCCGTCCCCGGAACAGGGGCACAGATGCTGGTCCCCGCAGGCGCCCGAGCCCGCGGGCTGGAACCTCGGTGTCGTGTAGTGGACCTTCCAGAGCCTCCCACCTGTGGGCACAGCGGCCACAGCGTTGCGACTCAGGGTGGCCCTGCGCCCCATTTCCCTGTCCAGGTCGTCGGTGTCCATGGGCGCGCACGCCGGCGGACAGGGTAGGTGGCAGAGGGACTCGGGGATGGACAGATGGACGGACACAGGGGTGGGATCCGTGCAGGACAGGTGATACATGTATAGACATGGTGGGGGGTGTGAATCTCTGTGCATTTATCAGTCACCTAGGTCCGGCTGTCTGTCCACCCATAATCTATCATCTATTTTTCTACTCTGTCTCTTTACCTTCCTAACTTCTGTTAATTATCTATCATCTATCTATCTATCTATCTATCTATCTATCCAGATCCATCATCTACCTACCCATCTGTCCAGCTATGCATTATCTGTGAGTCTGTGTACCTGTCAATCATCTCTGCCGGCACCCACCCATTCTATCTGTCTATATGTCCGACTCTCTGCACCCATCTGTCAATCATCACCACCCGTCTGCGCATCTGCGTATCTCTGTTTGATGGTCAATCATCTCTCCTTGTCTATCACCTAACAATCTTTCCACGGAGCATCTATCTGTGCATCTATCAATCATCCTGATGGCAGCCTGGATGTCCCTGTGAACGCAGGTTTTCAGATGAGATTAGCATGCACATCAAAATAACTAGACATAATCAGGGGACCCCCTTTGATTAGATGTGCATATACCTATTCTTTAGATCCATCTCTATGTCTATCCATCCACATAGCATCTGTCTATCTACCTATCCATCTACCCATCCACCCATCTATTTATCTATCTATCTATCTATCTATCTATCTATCTATCTATCTATTCTCCTGCTCACCTATCCATCCACCCATCTGTCCATCCACCCACCCATCCAACCATCCATTTATCCATTATTATCTATCTTCCATCCATTCACTATCTATCTATCCACCCTCCCATCCATCCATCCATTCATCTATCCATCCATCCACCCATCATCTATCTATTCACCCTCCTGCCCATCCATCCATCCACCAATCCACCATCCACCTATCCATCCACCCTCCCATCCATCCATCCATCAATACATCTATCCACCCACTCACCATCATCTATCTACCCATCCATCCATCCATCTATCCATCCAACCATCCATCATCTAGCTAGCTAGTGATCCACCCATCCATCCCCCATCCATCCACCAATCCATCATCCATTCATCCATCCATCCATCCACCTACTCATCATCCATCTATCCTTCCACCCACTAATCCATCCATTTATCCACCCATCCACCCATCCATCCACCCATTCATCCATCCATCCACCCATTCATCCATCCATCCACCCTCCCATCCATCCACCCATCCACCCATTCACCCATCCACCATCCACCCACCCATCCATCCATCTATTCACCCATCCATCCACCCATCCACCCATCCATCCACCCATCCACCATCCACCCACCCATCCATCCATCTATCCACCCATCCATCCACCCATCCACCCATCCACCCACCCATCCATCCATCCACCCATCCATCCGCCCATCCATCCACCCATCCATCCATCCACGTGTCTATCCATCCACCCATCCATCCATCCATCCACGTGTCTATCCATCCACCCATCCATCCATCCATCCATCCATCCACGTGTCCATCCATCCATCCATCTATCCATCGCCCTCCCTCCTCCGGCTGCGTCTCCCAGCGCCCCCTGGCGCCCGGCAGCAGGACCCGCGGTACTCACTCTCCCTGTGGTGCCAGCGGGCCGCGTGCAGGAACTGTCCGCAGTAGTGGAAGAGGAACTCGTGCTCAGAGTGCTCCACGTCTCCTCGCAGCAGCGGCACCAGGCTGCGGCCGTCAATCACCCTGATTGATGCAGACAGCAAGGGCGGGGTCAGACCAAGGATGCTCAGGAGCAGTGGGGGGATGCAAACCCGGGGCTGGAAGGTCCCCAGATGAGTGTGTCACGGAGACTCCTCAACCGAGCGGCTCTGGGTATTCCAACAAGAGGCCTGTGGTATTCTAAGACACTACGTCATCTCGTAGGCAGCACCCCCTAACCCTTATGAGATCAACCACCAACATCATTTGAGTTGAGGTTGAGCCGCTAACCCACAATAACGTTGGTGGGCATTGTCTAAGTAGTTGAAGGCCTTCAAGGCAAAGAACAGATCTACTGGAGAAGTTGGGATTTTTTGGGGGGTCTCAAGACTGACATAGAAATAACGTCCAGGGGTGCAGTCTGCTCGCTGAGTGCAAGGCTTTTGGATTTACTACTGGCTGTCACATGCCCGTGAGCCAGCTCTTTAAAATAAATGTCTTCAGTAGACAGACTGACAGAGGATAGATAGATAGGTGGCAGACGTAGACAATGACTCGATAATAAATGTTAGGTATACACAGATGGAAGACGGAGCCAGGGAACTTTGCCGGTGCTCACCACTGAGCTGCACCCCAGTTGTCATAGAGCGTTCCTTAGGTGGCATTTCCAGCCCTGAACTGAGAGCCAGGGGGGCTCGTAGGAGGGAGGGAAAACGACCTTGGGAACACGGACCTGTCCTGGGGCACCTGGCCGCCCCCCAGCTGGACCACGGTGGGGAACACGTCCATCAGGCTGGTGGGCTCCTGGATCACACGGCCGGCGGGCAGCACACCAGGCCACCGGAAGATCCCGGGGACTCGGATGCCCCCTTCCCAGCCGCCCATGCCTTTGCCACCTGCCAGGGGATGACGTCAGTCATGGTCGGGCCTCTGCAGGGACCGTCCTACCCTAACGAGGTGCGTGGCCGAGGACGTTAGGGGTGGGGACCCAGCAGGCAGGCATAAGGCAGGGAGCCATCTTCCTCCTCTTCCACCTCTACATCCACCTCCTTCTTCTCCATCTCTTCCTTTACTATCCCCTCCTCCTCCTCCTCCTCCCTCTCCTTCTCCTCTTCCTCCATCTCCTCTTCCTCCTCCCTCTCCTTCTGCTCTTCCTACTCCTCCATGTCCTCCATCTCCACATGATCCTCCACCAGCTCCTAGTCCTTCTCTTCCCTCTCCTCCTCCTTATCTCTTCTCCTCCTCCTCCTCTTCATCATCATCTCTACTCATCCTCCTCCTCCTCCTCTTCCTCCGCCCCTCCTCCCCCTCCTCCTCCTCCTCCTTCTCCTCCTCCTCCTGTTCTCCCTCCTCCTCCTCCTCCTCTTTCTCCCCCTCCTCTTCCTCCCTCCCCTTCTCTCTCCTACCCTCCCCTTCTCTCTCCTCCTCCTCCATCTCCTCCCCTCCTCCTTCTCCTCCCTCCATCTCCTCCTCCTCCTCTCCTCCTCCTCCTCCTCCTCGTCCTTCCTGTTCCTCCTCCTCCTTCTCACCTCTCTCATTCTCCTCTCCCTCTTCTAATCTCTCCTCCTCCTCCCTCCTCCTCATCATCACCTCTCCTCTCTCTCTCCTCCTCCTCCTCCTTCTTCTTTTCCTCTGCCTCCTCCATCTCCTCCCTCCTCCTCCTCCTCTATCACCTCCTCTTCCCCTTCCTTCTCCCGCACCACCTCCTACTCTTCCTACTCCTTCTTTTTCTTCTCCTCCTTCCCCTCCTTCTTTGCCTCTCTGCCTCCTCCTCCTTCACCTACTTATCTTCTGCTTCTCTTCCACCTTCTTCCTCCTCCGATTCCTCCTCCTGCCCTCCTTCTCCATCCATGTTCTCCTCTTACATCTCCTCCTCCTTCTTCTCTTCCCTCTCCTCCTCCTCCTCCCCCTCCATCTCCTTTTTCTTCATCTCCTTTTTTTCCTTTCCATCTCCTTCTCCTCCTCCTTCTCCTCCTCCTCCAACTTCTCCTCCTTCATCTCCTTGTCCTCCTCCTCCATCTCCTTCTCCTCTTACTTCTCCTAATATTTCTCAATATCCTTGTCCTATCTTCTCGGTCTCCTCCTCCTTCTTTCTCTCTTTCTCCTTCTCCTTCTCTCTGCTCCTCCTTGTCATCTCTCCTCCTCCTTCTCCTCCTCATTATCATCATCATCTCTTCTCCTCCTCCTTCTCTTCCTTTTCCTCCATCTCCTCCTCCGCATCTCCTCTTTCTTCTTCTCCCTCTACTCCTCCTTCTCCTCATCCCTCCTCCTCCTCCTCCCTCTCATCATCTCTCTTCCATCTCCTCTCCTTCTCCTGCTCCTTCTTCTCCTCCTCCTGCTCATCTCTCTCCTCCTCCTCCTCGTCCTCCTCCTCCATCTCCTCCTCCTCCTTCTCCTCCTCCTCCTCTCTCTCCTTCTCCCTCTCCTCCTCCTCTTCCTTTTTTGATATCCTCCTCCTCTTTTCCTCCTCCTCCTCCTCCTCCTTCTCCTCCTCCTCCTTCTTCTCCTCCTCCTACTTCTCCTCTTCCTCCTTCTTTTTCTCTTCCTTTTCCTGTGCATCTCATTCCTTCTCCTCCTCCTTTTCCTTTCCTCCCCTTCTCCTTCATCTCCCCCTCTCCTTCATCTCCCCCTTCTCCTTCCTCTTCCTCTATCTCCTCCTCCTTCTCCTCCTCCTCATCCTCCTTCTCCATCTCCTCCTCCTCCATTTCCTCCTCCTTCTCCTCCTCCATCTCCTCCTCCTCCTCTTCTTCATCATCATCCTTCCTCCCCCTCCTCCGTACTCTCCTTGCTCTGGCATCTCAGATGTGGGCTCCTCTGGCTCCCTGTCCCCCGTCCCTCCCTGTGGCCAGCCCTCACCTCTATAGATCCCGTTGTACCCCCCCAGCTGCTGGTGTTCTTCTGTGGCCTCCAGTAACCCTCCATGATCGGAGGCGAAATAGGTGAGCGTGGAGTTCTTCAGACCATTCTCGTCAAGGGCATGGAGGACTTTACCTGTGGAGAAGGTGGAAGGTGTCAGAGGGAGCGCCCACACGGGTCTCAGCTGGTGGCATGCACTTCCCATTCTGTGAGCAAGCCACCTCATTGTGGACCATCACAGAAAGAGCCCCCGGCCCAGAGCTCACAGTGTGGTCACGGTGCTGAGCCTGTTTTGCCCAGGTCTGCTTAGCACCGTGTCACCTCGAAAACCAGGAGAGACTTGCAAAGAAATACCCAGGATGTCTCCAGGAGGCGTGGTTTCGATGTGCGGTGCCTGCGGGGTCAAGTGCCCTAATAAAAGGGTGAGGGGGCGGCCCGGGGCAGGGAAAAGCAATGACAGATTCCAGCCCACGTGGAAGGAACCACAACCAACAGCAGTCAAATATACGATGGCCACGCTCCGCAGAGCGGGGGACACCTGCAAACCCAGCAGTAGCTCCCTGCACCATGGAGACCAGCGGTCCTTCCTACCACTGAAGGCACAGAGGCCCATTCACGAGGGATGTGAGCTGCTGTCCTCCTTGGGGACATCTGCCTCTCACGAAGCTCAGATGTCAGGCTGTAGCGCGAGGACGTGTCACCGGACCTGCGAGGGCTTCCACGTCTCCAGGAAACCCTCACGGATGGAAGGGTTTTCAAGTTCTTGCTTCTCTCTAGCGTGTTTCCAAGCCCCAAAGCAGAGCCCTTTTCCTCCACGATGCTGAAAGCTAACGTTGTCTCTCTGCTTCCTGTAACCGCTCAGGGTGACGCTGAATGACAGCTTCTCACCAAACTGACTGCTCACGAAATGATTGGTTTTGGGCAAAATTCGACTGTCACTGGGAATAAGTGGACAAACAAGGGGCAGGAGTGGGGTGCACTCTCCCCATTCTTGATCTGGACTGACCTACAAACCAGTCCATCTCCTCCACGTTGTCTCCGTATAAACCGTGGCGGCTTCTTCCGAGGAAGGCTTTCGAGGTCACCAGAGGCGTGTGGACGTGCGTCAGGGACACGAAGAGGAGAAAGGGCCTGTCCTTGTTTCTGAAAGAAGA